>NC_056732.1:1888583543-1888601299 GCF_019279795.1 Protopterus annectens | reverse complement strand
AGTCCAAAAAAAAATTTTAATAGTCAACATCCTATTAGGTCAATAGCTACGCATAAAATAACAAGAACAATAATAAAAAGTATATGAGGACATAAAAAACATCTAAGACATATTATAAACTAATAATGGCTATTTCTTAACTCTCCTGTTCCTTAGAACAGGTTTTAATGGTACTGAATCATTAAGTCCATACCCTCTCTGAGCCCCTAGTCTATAAATCCACTTCAATTCTGCTAATTCTGTATCGTTGATCATGTCCCCTAATGTCTCATTAACTGCCAGAACTTGAAGTACTTGAAAAAGGAAGGTATGTTCTATACCCATAGACAAAGTGTGTTTGGCCAATGCACTATATTCCTCCCCCCCCTTCTAGTGCAATAAAGATGGTCCCTAATACGTTCTTTCAAATGTTGGTTGGTTTTACCAACATAAAATCTGTAGCACTTCACACAGGATGTAAAATAATTGAGATGTTTAGTATTACAACTGGCCTTAGTTCTAATCTCCTATAAATATCCAGTTTCGGGATGCCTAAAAAACCTGGATTGATCAATATACATACAATAATTGCAACTATTACAGCTTATAGTGCCCCTTTCCAAATATGTGGGTGTATTAGTAAATTGTGGGTAACATAACTGTTGCTTAAGATTTCTCTTACTACGATATGTAAATTTAGGATAAAAACCCACTTGTTTTTCTGTTGATTCATCAACCAGTGGGATGTGTCAATTCCTGTTTATGATGTCCCTTACTTTAGTTATATCCTGAGTATAAGAAATTACCATGGGTACCCTGGTGTCCTTTATATTACCTCCATCCTCAATTCCAGATTGTTTGGAAAAATATGGTCTACCTCTCGTATTTCTTTTCCTTATTACCTGTATATATGCTACAGTAATTTCCTTTTCTGTATAGCCTCTCCCTTCAAATTAATTTTTTAGGGTCAATAGACTTGTCAAAAAGTTGTAATCACTGTTAGTAAGATGTGATAGTCTTAAGGTTTGCCCTTTTATAATGTTAGAGAAGACATGGGATGGATGCATTCGGTGTCTATCCAAGTATAACGTATGATAGCAATCTTTCCTATGCATTATGACTCCTGATTCAATCTGTACCACTGTTACATCTAAGAAGTCCATATGTATTCTAGATTTATTGATCATAAAGAGTACACACACACACACACACACACACACACACAAACACAATATTTTATATCAATCATATATATATATATACATATATATATATATATATATATATATATATATATATATATATATATACATATATCTACACCCACACACACACACACACACACAATTGGGTAACACAGGAGTATGCCTGCCCCAATTATGTCTTACTCCCTAACTGAATTAAACAAACCTGTAAAGCAGAACAACATCCCTGAATAGCTACAGATCACTGACTTTGTTGCATGAGTTCTTTTCAGCTATCTAGATTTTCACTGAAAGTTTAGATTTCTGCCTCATCCCTTTGGTCTATTTATCAGAAAACTGGTGTTTTTCTGATGTTACTAGAAATAATGACATATGTTTTAGTTTCAGACTTTATCTTCTTTAGGAAATGCACACTGAATTCTGGTTATCCTATCAACTTTCTAAGTTTAGTTTAAGTGAAAAATGTTTTTAGTTTTGCCAACCCCCCCACCAATAATTGTAATCTTCATCCTGATTTCTTGCACACTTTCATGCATTTTGAAAAGTATGGGAGCTATGGCAGAAACGTAATTTAAATGTTTCAGTAGGGAATTAACTTATCCCTGCCACAACTGTGTTTCCAAAGTAGGCATGCTTAAGATCTATGTGTCTGCTCCTACGAAAACGAGCAGCTCTGGGATTGTGAGGTTGATCCAGTGGGTGAGATTGTTGAAACGTCACAGAGTGAGGGATTACAACTTGGATGTTGAGGCTGTGTTCCAAGGCAAGAAATGTTCTTTCAGAAGGCGAGAGTGTCCTTTTAAGTAGTAGGTGGTTGTCAATGAACATGAGACAATTGCCCTCAGGATGCCTATTTTAACCATGCTGGCTGCAGAGAAAGTCAGAAAGTGCAGCTTCATGGTTCCATTTGCTTGCTACTGTGGGATGGAGGGTGAATAGTGCCTAAGTGATTATTAGGAGTTGCTTAACTGGAGTTCTATCTAAGATCTATCTATCTATTACAGGCTGTTATTACATATTGGATATGCCACCGTACTAACCCTGACTAACTTCCTCTTTTTATTACTGGGCACTCCTTATCTATTACTTTTCTGTACTAAGTCCAGGCTCCTTGAGAGCATGATCTTGTAAATTAAGCTAATGTCTATAGGAACATCGTTCTAATAAATATTTTTTAATCTGTTATGTGTTAGGTTTGCTAAATAGTTATGTAGTGAGCTGTAATCATTTGTTAAAATTTTGTACTGTACCAGCATTTTCTTAAATTGTGTTCATTGGAGTTTATCTCCCTGGGCCTCTACTGAAAAGGGACATATATCCAATTAGACTAGCCTGGTCAACAAATGTAAAACAAAATAAATAAATAAAAATTTCCCAGTGCCCAGACATATACTGTTCTCTGACACTGCACGACCTATGTTAATTGTACATATTGTAAATATTTAAACGTGTTTACTATGCAACCATATGTACAGAAACAGTACATATGTTTACTCTATAAATGAACTATGCTCACATATCTGTACTATGACCATGTATTGTTTTAAACTGTCAACCTCTCACAACATGTTATCTTATGGTGTGTTTTGCCCTATTCAATGTTATCTCCTATTTTTAATCATGTATTTGCTATCATGTATGGCTTATTACTCTGTAACTTTTGTGGAGCTTTTCTCACCAGGACTCCACTGAAAACGGACACTAGTTGTCCAGTTGGACTATCCTGGTAAACAAATGTTCTTCTTTCGGATTTTTCCAGTTAGGGGTCGCCACAGTGGAACTCCGATCCGCTAATGACTGGCAGTAGTTTTTTACAGTGCCGTGGTGCCAGCTCGACACCCAACCTTCAACGAAGGCATGCCCATTTACTCATGTCTTTTGAATGCCACTCGACCATGGGGAGGACATACAGACTCCACACAGAAGGCACTCCAACCGAGAATTGAACGGGAGAACCTCTTGCTGTGAGGCCTCAATGCTACCGCTGCACCACCGCGTTGTTAAATAAAAAGTAAAATGAGTTGAATAATAAAAGTCTATACACAATCAGGAATGAATGATATTGCATAACTATTGACTATTAAGTGTGTTCAGAATTTCTGGAGTAGCTTGTATTGAGAAAGATTAAGCTCTGCATCCGTACAGTGCACAACTAAAATGGCTGTGCAAGGAGCAGTGCCTTACAAACATAGGCAACTTATTATAGCAGATAAACACAAGAAATTCAATGAATCCATTGGCCAATAGCAATACAGCACAATTAAAAGTTTTAGAGGTAGTCAGGGGTCTAGAAATGGCTATCACTAGTATTTAAACCAGAGGAATTCTGACTTGGATCACGTTAAATGCCAAAAATAAGTGAATGGACCATGAAACAAAGAAATTCTGAAAACAAAACCAAGCAAAAAAATGAAAATTCAAAACTGTGAAAATACATGGCTTGCTGTGTGGCACTGAGGGATGAAGCACTGACTATGACCCAGATGACCAGAGTTTGAGCTTTGCACTGGGTGCTGAAATTGCCAAGGAATGGATAGTCATGAACTGTGGTTCTCCAATAGTTGGGGAGAGAATGTTCTGGTTGGCTAATCACTACCCTGTAAATGGGGACTTACAAATCACTGAAATAGCCATGTTTAGGGACATGTGCCTTATACTTGAAAGCAAGTGATGCTAACATTCATTATTGTGTGGGTGGTAGCATGATCCTTCACATGGAGGATATAAGATGCCCCATTATGACAAAACTACTCATGGCAGTCACCAGATATTGGGTAAGGCCCTAAAATAAATTTCATCATTGTTATCATGCTTGCATTTGCCAAAGCTATGTCCATGGTTGCCTGGATGATGGCCCTTCATGGAAGGATCTTGTTCTTGCACTGGGGACTTCCTAGTATTAGTTGACAAACTTGCTCAGGACAAATCATGGGAACAGCTTGACAGTTTGCAGGCACTGAGATACAAAGCACCTAGAACTATGGGAAAAAAATCTTCAAAAATACTAGAAGGTCACACAGTGGCACATCATCCCTGCTATCAAGTGTTGTGCCTGTAGTGCAGTGACTGGGCTACCATAACTGACATGGTCTCAACAGCCATTCTACAAATCTCAATACAGTCATAGTCATGCAGTTCCAATACTTTGCATCCTGTGCTGATGGCACGGCCTTCGGATGAAGACAACCACATGACTGTGACCTGACACTATGCCTACCCTTATTGGACCAATGACCTATCTGTTATTATTGGGTAGCATGGCTAGGCTTAAAAAGGCCCTGTGACATCCCTTCTCTGGGCCAGTGATCAAGGAGTCTCAATCCTCATTATGGACACTGGTTGGGGAACATTCACTTTGACAGAAATACACACACACATTTTCCGATGCAACTCTCTGTACTAGGCACAGTTATGCTTAAGAGCACACAGAAAACACACTCCAATCCTGGGGCTGGACCCTCTCTCTCTCCACAGCCCAAATAGGAATCCACACTGACCACTGAGGACCTCTGTGTTCCTGTTCCAAGTAGCTGACACTCACACTCTGAGATCTGATTTTCACACACACACACACACACACACACACACACACACACACATACACACACACACACACACACCTGGTAAAGGCTGGCAATGATCACCCATTCTGCCACCTTTGCACTGACTATAAGGTAGTTACACTGCCACCAGGCAGCTACTCTAAGGCTCTTACAATGGTACCCAATTATACTGAGTAAAATTAATACTAATACAAATGGTAGTGTTTGACCAATGCAGCAAGACTTTCTGGAGAGGCCACAGTGTCACCAAATATATATAAGTACTCTCAAAGATTAAAATATTCTCTAAAAGACCAGCCACACTGAACAGTTTACATATATTTAATAATAAATATTAAAAAGAATACAGGACAATACTGAATATCTGCTGACAATAAACATCAGAGTTTCAGCCACAGGAAATATAAACTATAACACAGATGGATAAATTCCCACAGATACAGAAAAATAACTAAATTTTAACTAATCTCACTATATTTTCTAACTGGTTCAAAAAATTACACTGTTTCGAGTTCAGCCACTTCTAAAAGCAAAGGCAAGATGATATGGGTGGTGGTCTTTCTTGTACGTTTAAACAGCCTGCCGACTACAATCTCGACTGAGTATATAAATATCATTTCATTGCTGGCTTACAGAATGACATCACACACATCTGGTCACCTGACTCTGGATTTTTTCTATCCTTTACTAGAAACCTGAGCCAGGATCTAGCACTGATGTGTCACAATACACACCTACAGCTTTGCTAAGCTCTGTTGCAACTTGTGGAAGCCCAGTGTGCATGACACTATGATTATGCTCCCTGAGAACAGCATGCAGCTTAAAAGGATAGCGTCAGGCATTAAAGGAAGCAATAATGTACAAGTATAAGATAAAGGTAGGATAGTTTAGAGATCAAGTAAGGATTTTTTTATCCATGAATTACAGATGTGTGGATGGATTTCCACAGGACACTGTGAAAAAAGAATACATTAAATATCTAAAAAACTTCTAATAGAATGCATGAATAACTGTATACCTTTTACATGATGAACTGTGTGCATTACCTAAGGGATACTGTAATAGGCAGATTTAGCTAGGACATGGAGTCATGCGTGTGAACAAGTGCAGTGTTGGCCACGCAGGATACAATCTGCAGTAAATAACGCAGTCTGTACCATTTAATAGTGAGGTCAAGGCATTTCCTGCATGGGTTATACAATGTAAGCAGATATCCTTTTCAGAGCAGGTTTGTTATAGCGTTAACATGGTTGCCTCTAGATCAGAGGTCCTTAAGTATTTGTACAGAGCTACAGGCCTTGCAAAGGCAGCAGATGAGTGAAACTGCAAAACTGACTGCAGTAATGTCTTCTGGTACAAGACAACATGTCAAGTATTCCAATATCCACATAAGTACACTACTAACAGTTGCAAGAAAGTCATTAATCTAAACCTCTTCATGTGTTGCAGTCTACAGGCCTGGAAAACAGTCAATGTAATGCTGTTACACAAGGATAGCCCAAACACAGACCCTGGTATACACAGACGCATTCGCCTCACCAGCCTCATATTGACCTATTCTAGTTACTATAACAGTCTCACTTTTGTGTATAATTGTGGAGATTTTCTCCTCAGGCCTCTGCTGAAAATGGGCAATAGCTCAGTCAGACAACCCTGGTCAACAAATGTCAAATAAGTAATAAATAAAATGTTCAAACCATAGGCTCCTTGTACACTTTTTTAAGGCCATGCATACATGTATGTGTTCTTTGATTCACCTTCCTGGTTGTATTACACTATATTCCTTGTATAATACAGCACCACTTGTTAAGAGTGTGTTTTAAATTTGTAGTTTTGAACTGCACTCTCTAGAGCTAAACACACTACACCAATGAGCCCTAATAACATCCAGGAATGCCTCCCCTTTTTAATTTCTCCAAATCTTTTGGGTTTCTAATACCATGATGGGAATGTACCTTGTTCTTAATTCAAAGTATGATTAAAGTTGATGAAATTAGTATTGTTTCAATCTCTGATGTCAGCCAAAGTGCTCTTTGCAGCACTTGCAATGTGCCCAGTAATGACTCTTTCTGAAATTCATATGGAGTTACATGTATTGGTAACATATGTAAATATGATTGTAGTTTTTATTTTAAGACATGTTACTTCTACTACTATTGGAACTGTCTGGCTATCTTTATTCCACACTGCTTTAATTTGTGCATGCACATCTTGATATTTTATGACTTTATATATTTCAGTATGCAAAACACTGTAGTCACTGGTGTAGTGAATTCAATGATCAATGCTACTTTTGTCTTCTTTTCATGGACCACTATATCTGTTTTTCTCACATCTATCATTTGAACTGTTGGTAATGGTGATCCCATGTAATGTAAAATTCATCATATTGTGGCTCATGTTTCCAGTGTTTTTGAGCTACTTCAATATTATAGGACACATAAAGTCAGGGTGGGGAAATCCACCTCCACCAATAGGCATGTTACTAGTGGTGCTCCCAGGACTCAGCACTTGGATCTATCCTGTTTGGAATACATTTCTCTGACGTAATAGCAAATATAGAAGGTCTTTGTGTGACCATATCTGCAGATGACTACAATCTAGGTGAAATGACTGACTCCTCCAAAGATGTAGATATTGTTGAGGAGGGTCTGAGAGCCAAGCAATTGGTGCCAGAAACATAGCCTAATACTCAATTCCAAAAAAAAATGCATATTTATATCTATTGGGAAGATGACCACCCCAACAAATTACAACATCAATGACACTCTCCTAAGAGTAGACCCAGTGGTAAGGGACTTGAACGCAGGTTAACAGCAACCTGAACTTTGATCACCATGTGCTCATGGTGGTGAAAAAATCCTTCTATGTGGGGCAAGCCATAAGTTATGGCATGGCATCCAGATCTAAGGCGATCATAATCCCACTATGCTTAGCCTTCATTAGAACAATAATCAAGTACACTGCACTCTTCAGCATGTACCTGACCAGCAATTTTCAGCAACTAAAGTGGCCAGAGAGATTCCTCATTAAAAGAATACGGGGTGAAAATAACATGTCCTACGTAGAAAAGCCAAAACTCTTGTCCATGTACTCAGTCTCCTACAGACTACTGAGGGGCCTTTACTCATCATTCATTAGGCCAATTATTGCACATAATGCCCCCTTTGGCATGCTTCTGTTCAGATACATGCAACAACTGGAGCTCCCACAAAGATACCTTATAGAAAGAATACAAGGCACAAACAACAAGGTCCTACATGTACTGACTTAAAACCTTGTCCCTATACTCGGTATCCTACAGATTCCAAAGATGTGACCTGTGTCTGGCATACAAGGCATCCTCTGACCTATTACTAATGGATTTACTGTACATTAATAAGTCAAATGGCATCAGAAATACTTTGCCTAGGCATTTAAACCTCTTCTACAACATTAAAAGAACAGTTTGGAGGGACAGGTATATTTCACAGACGATACTGCTACTGGGAACAGACTCCCCGTCCACATAAAACAAAGTCCACCCTGTCCATTTTCAATTGCAACTTAGATACATGGATGGGAAACAGAAAATTTACCCCAGAATTGCCCTATGCACTACTAATGGGCAGAGACAGCTCCTAAATGATTTATTATAGGCATGGGCTCACTCACATTAGCTCTGGTATGATCACAGCTTTTCTCATTAGGGGTAATATAAACTAAATGAAAACTCCAACCAAGCTAGAACTTCCAATGAGTCTCCCAAACCTCCTGTGACAGAGGCACATGGGATATATGCAAATGACCCATATGAACATCAGGTGTTTCAGCTATATGGCAATTCTGATTGCCCATGACTTTTACGTTTAAAGTCATTTCAATGGACAATTTCAGGCAAAAAAAAAAAAAAAAGCCAAACCCCACTAGCTATGACTATGCATATTTCAGCCTTGTTATGACCTCATCAGCATAGTACAAACAGAGTGCTTGACTAAGCAAAATAAACACAGGGTTGTTATACCCAGCTGATGTCCATTATCATTAGGGTGACTGCAAAATATCACAAATAACAAATTAAAACAAAGAGTGAGGAGGTCACACTGAAAAAACAATCAGTAAAAACTAAATGAAAACTCCAGCCAAGCTAGAACTTCAAATGAATGACCTCCCAAACCTCCTGTGACAGAGGCACATGGGATATATGCAAATGACCCTTATGAACATCAGGTCTCTATCTTCTTTATTCACATAATCTATGAAAGTATCCTTTCAATATTATCATGTGTGTGCCTGTTATATATAAATCCAGTTTGATCATTATTGTCTTCGAAAGTGGGATTTTCATTCTGTTAGCTAAAATTGACATGAATATTTTGTAATCATTATTCAGTAATGATATAGGTCTGTATGAGGTGCAATGATCTGATGGTTTATTATCTTTTAGAATTGGTGTTATGAGAGAATATTTCCATGGGGGCAGGATTTTTGCTTCTGACTGGACTTCTAGCAAAGTTTTATGAAAAAGGGAGATTACTGTTGAGGGGAAGAGTTTGTAAATTTCCATAATTATACCATCTATCCCTGGAGATTTGTTAGATTTACTTTCTTTTATCCTGTCAACAATTTCTTTGTCGGATATAGGTTTTTGTAGGTCTAGTTTTAAGTTTTCTGGATTTTTTTTTTATCCTGATAAGGTTTGTGTCTAAGTTTATTTGGTTGGTATCTAAAGCTTATTTTTTGAAGTGTTCCATATAATGAAACTGAAATGCTTCAATGGTGTCTCCTGTAGCTGATACTTTTTTATCTTTCTTTTCATGATATATACTACTAATGTTATTTGCTTTAGTTTGTATTTTAATTCTTGTAGATACATTATGTAAATATCTGGGGGAGGTGGCTAATGAGTTTATTTTTAATTTTTTAAGGCTAGACAAGTTTTGTGTGTTAGAATTTCATGCACAAATTCTTACACTAACCTAGTGGTTTACCATTGGGAGAAGAGACATTTGTTTGATTGAAATTAGCTACATAAAATGGTCTGCAAGAGCAGCTAGCCTAGTACTTACCTTACCTATGAACCTATTATCTTACATTTCAGATGTACATACAAAATGCAGAAATGCTTTACAGATCCAAAAACTTTCTCACCAACGCAACTAAAGCTACACTCACCACTACTTAGCACCTTCACTCACTACTTTATGGAGCACCCATTCTTATTAAGGTGATATTTTACTTCACTGGCTCAGCAGATGCACAGTAGCAAGCACAAACCCTGCCCGTGTTGTTTTACGTCACGGCTAAGTAATGAATATTCAACCGGACTGCCTGCAACAGTAATGAATATTTAGTGTGTATGCCTAACATAACAGAACTCTATGTGTAAGTGACTACAGATGTCAGGCACACATGTGCTTATAACACTGTATGGTTGAATGGTATGAACTCACTATGTATTCCCCACTAAGCACACTCCTTGAGTATGATAAAAAGAAGAACCTTCCACCAAATACTTAAAAACAATATGTCAGGTCTATTGTAACTGTAGAACCAAACCTGTAGTTACAGAAGAGTCCTTATATGACAAGTTGTACCCCATGAAAAGTGAAACAAATGTTTTATTTTCCAATGGCAAATGTCTGTCATTATTTTCTGACTTCAACCCTTAATGATTTGCCAGAAAACCACACTTTTATGAGAACCAGACCAAAAATATGAGGCAAAAATCTGTACATTTTTTTTGCTCAAATTTTTTTTTTATTTTCAATTAAAATGACATTTACATAATATTTTAAATAACCTTTTAAACAACTATATACAATATTTACAATAGCCTGACTTTCAACTATAAATACTGTATGTTATTAAATATAGAATTAGCAGATCAGTTATCAGAGATACAGTAATAATTAATGCAGAGTGTCCAACAATGATATAACTTTCTTCCAAGGATTATTTACCAATGGCCTAGAATAGATTCGTAGTTCTTTGATTTTTATTTCCATCGATGCAGTTGTCTTCAATAAAGTGTAGAATTCTTCCAAAGTCGGGGGTGTATTTTAATTCCATCTTCTGGTTATGCATTTCCTAGATATAGCAAGTATTGTCCATAACAAATACATATTTGTCTTATTCAAGTAGAAACCTACATTTACATTTAGTATAATCAATGTTTTAGTTAAGGTAAAGGATTCATTAAATAAAGCTTGTAGAAATGGTTGATTCCATTCCAATATGATTTAATTTTATTACATTCATAAAACATGAGTCCAGCCTGCTTTATTTGACTTTTCACACCTCCAGCAAAATCCATTTGTAGTAGTACAGATCTTTTTAATTATATCTGGTGTTAAAAATGTTCTATGTATTTCCAGTTAAATATTTTCCAGTACTATGTGTTAGAGGTACATTTAACTGATAGTAAGATGTTAGTTTTACTTTCTTCTGTTAACTGTAATGACTGACTTTTTGTTAAGAACTGCCAGTATGATGGTTTGGGAATAGTTTTATATGTTATTAACTCTTTATATAGATTTGAAATAGAATTTTTCTTTTCACAACTATTATATATAAATTCATATAGAAAACTTATTAGATTTGGAATATCTTTAAATGAGGAATTATTAATTAATCTGCATAAATATTGAGTGTACATTAGAATGGTTTGTAGGGTTAACCATTCCTGTGTTGGAATATTGTAAGTATTTTTTATCATATGTATGTCTAAAACATTTAATTTATTTATACATTGAAACCAGCATAAGAATCAATTTTGTTCCCAGGAAGTTATTGTTTCCCTATATATTTTGTGAGGAAAGATCTTAGTGATGGTAAATGGGGTTAAAAGATCAAACCAAAGTTTTAGATCTATGTTTGCACTGATTAGTTTCCTAAAGGAAATGCTGTACTGATTAATCAATGATGTTTCAGAAGGTTTTGTTATATTATATTGTATACTTATACATAGTATGTACCAGGGTTTGTTTGATTTGTCTAATATTAAAATTTTATTTAACAGATTAAATTAATTTGTTAATATAGCCCTTGTTAATTCTTTCCAGTTGGCAAAATAATTTGGATTTATCTAGTCTATTGTAGTTTTAAGCACATATGCTTTTATATATGTTTCTATTTCTAGGAAGTTCAAGTCCTCCTTGTTTCCAGGGTGTAATGTGGTGAGTTAGAGCTACTCTATTCTTTTTGGTATACCATAAGAATTTTATTAAACATGAGTTTATTTCTTTAAGAATGCATCTTTCAGGAATTAACTGTATTGCTAATGCAATATATAATATTTTTGGCAATAAGACCATTTTGATTAACTGTAATCTGTCTTCAAAAGTTAATATACTTTTGTTCCACTTTTCTATATATTTTTTATTGTTTCAATAATGTTTTTATAATTTAGTAATATTGTTTTGTTTATATTTTTGCATAACACTATTCCTAAATAATTTAACGAAAGTTCTTGTTTTCCTATGATGGATTTATCTGTAACTTGTAGTTCTTTTTTCTTATTTAAAAATAGAAATTTTGATTTTGATCTATTAAAGTGTAGACCTGAAATCTTATAAAATTTCTCCATGGACGTCTTCTAGCTCTCCTAATGACTCTCTAGAGTCTGATAGAGTTAATAAAATATCATCAGCAAAAAGCATTATTTTAGATATGTACTGGTCATAGACTTCTATTCCTTTTATTCTTTGATTATTGCATATTATTTGTGCAAGTATTTCTATAGCCAAAGCAAATAAAATAGGAGAAAGGGGGCATCCTTGTTTAGTACCTTTTGTTATATGGATAGAGTCTGAGGTGAAAGGACCTAATTTAATGTAGGCTGTTATTAATATAAATGTTTTAGTAATAAAATGGAGGGAAAAGGAAATTCAAATAATATTAAAGTTTTAAATAAATATTCCCAGTTAAGGGAATCCAAGGCTTTTTCTATGTGTAATCCAATTACAAGTGTTTCACTATCTTCTTTATTCACATAATCTATAAGAGTAAGTGTCCTTTTAATATTATCATGTGTGTGCCTGTTATATATAAATCTAGTTTGATCACTATTAATTGTCTTTGAAAGTGGGATTTTCATTCTGTTAGCTAAGATTGACATGAATATTTTGTCATCATTATTCAGTAATGATATAGGTCTGTATGAGGTGTAAAGATCTGATGGTTTATTAACTTTTAGAATTGGTGTTATGAGAGAATATTTCCATGAGGGTGGGATTTTTGCTTCTGACTGGACTTCTAGCAAAGTTTTATGAAAAAGGGAGATTACTGTTGAGGGGAAGAGTTTGTAAATTTCCATAATTATTCCATCTGTCCCTGGAGCTTTGTTAGATTTACTTTCTTTTATCTCGTCAACAATTTCTTTGTCGGATATAGGTTTTTGTAGATCTAGTTTTAAGTTTTCTGGAATTTTTTTTATCTTGATAAAGTTTGTGTCTAAGTTTATTTGGTTGGTATCTAAATCTTCTTTTTTGAAGTGTTCCATATAATGAAACCGAAATGCGTCAATGTCTCCTATATCTGATACTTTTTTACCTTTCTTTTCATGATATATACTACTACTAATGTTATTTGCTTTAGATTGTATTTTAATTCTTGTAGATAAGTTATGTAAATATCTGGGGAGGTGGCTAATGAGTTTATTTTTAATTTTTTCAAGGCTAGACAAGTTTTTTTGTGTTAGAATTTCATTATATATTTTTAATTCCTCTATTTCTTTTTTGACTTCTGGACAATTCTGATTTTTTTAGATTTTGCTGTGAAGAGTCTGGTTTGCAAGTCTAATGATTCAGATTCCCACTCTCTAACTTTGTTTTTGTACCAGCTAAGGGTCTTACGAAATAAATATGCTTTTAATGAGTTCCATACCATGACTCTACTGATTTCTGTTGTATTATTAATTTCAAGAAATAATTGTAATTCTGACAGTATCCAGGGTCTGAATTCTTTAATTTTCATGATATATGATGGAATTCTAGTTGAGAAGATTAAAGGTTTAAACTCTATTTGAAGCTTTATTAAAAGAGAGTCATGATCTGAGAAGGGGCATGCAACTATTGAGAAGTTAAGGATTTTTGTTTGTAAATCTTGAACTACAAATAATTTGTCTTTTCTGGTTTGTGTACCAAATCTATGGTCTTTATGGAAAAATAATAAGCATTTATCATCTTTTACTTTAAAGGTGTCTCTTAAATGAAATGAATTAATCCATCTTTTTAAGGATTTTGAAATAGTTGCTATGCGAAAAGACTTCTTGGTGGTTTCAGAAGCTTTTAAGGTACAATTAAAATCTCCTCCCAGTATAAGATTTCCTTTATAATTGTTGTAAATAAAATCTAGGAGTTTTTTAACCATACCTGTTCCAATTCCTGGGAACCAATATAGATTAGCTAAAGTCCATATTCTGTTATTAAATTTAATTATAACAAATTCTAGTAGACCTTCTTTGTCTTCATATTTATAAATAACTTTCGGAGCAATTATGTTTTTCTTCCAGAGAATTGATACTCCTTTTGTCTTTGTTCTATAGGAGGATTGAGCTAAGACTGTATAGTTCTTAGGGTTCCAAATAAAGCTATCATTAGTTTTAAAATGCATTTCCTGGAGAAATACTACTTGTGTCTTATTTAGGTTTAAATATTTTAGTAAGTTTGATCTTTTGCTTGCATTATTTAAGCTATTAGTATTTAATGATAAGAATGTTAAATCCATTTCAAGTTATTGTTGGAAGAAACATTTTGCTTCATTTTTTTATTTTGATTATAGTAGTTATACAATATTCTCTGATAACATTGAATGTTATTTTTATGTGTGTAAATTTGGGAGTGTAATTTAATGTTCTTTCTTCTTTAAATACAAGTAGGGTAAAATTCTGGTCAGGCTTTAAAAAAGTACTTCTATAAAACATTAATTCTGAAGTATCAAATACAAGTAAATATAAATTTCCCATTAAACATGGAATGAAAGTCATTCCTAATCCAATAGATAAAGATAGATCTATTGGATTATCGCTCATACCTTTAACCAACAATATCAACTGAGCCCCATATATTAAATTATTATATGGAGAATTTTGTTTAAAAAGATATGAAATGCTATATTACTCTGTTGTTATTTCTATAGTGTTTTATATATCAGGATGGAATTTTTGTAGTATAAACATTTATTATGTTGACTTAGAAAATATCCAATATTTAGTTACCCTTAAGAGATACCAAACATGTCAGATATGTAATTTTGGATAAATTAAATGTTACAGAGGTGCATATACTCAGTAAGCCAACAAGAAAAAGATTAATACTAAAATAATTTAACTAAAAGAACTCTGTAGGAGACAATGAGTGATTGCCAAAGTAATATGAATTTACTGTAGGTGTGCTGCCTTTCTTTGTTTTTCCACTCTTCAACTCACCAACTTCAACTTACAGTTATGAAAAGACATGGCTTATCAGTGGTATCCTGGCTCTGAGTAGAGGCACCCTACATTCTAGTGTGCAGTGCTTTTACATATTTATAGATTTACAAAGCAGAGTCTAACAATGAACTATGATCACCCTGACAATTCCTACCCTGCATGGGACACCTCTTGCTTCCTGAATGGGTAATTATATCAGTTCTAGAATGAGTGTGTAGGTACCCATATGTTAATTAATACTTATTTTAGGTAAATATTAATCAAATGATGTTTAGAGCATCTTAGAGAGTTGTTGTGGCAGTTTAGAATATTTTAAACCCCTTCTCCCTTGACCAAAAACAGGGGTTTCCCTTTCCTTTCTCTCCCCTGTTTTAAATCAGTGTTAATAAAAACAATTCATCAAAGGTAAATAGATATAACATTCAGTAGTCTGTCTTGTACATGAATCACAATCCATTAAACAGATCAGTGACTAACATCACTCTAGTGACCATTATAAAGACAAATTAGAATAATTTCCTAGCTCTTTAAATTTATGATAAGACAAAAAGTTAACAATAAGCTATTTTAACTGGAAGAGTCAAGCAATTCAATTTTCCTTGCATATATACATTTCTGCTTATCAGTCAGTAACTGTCTTTAAAATCTGTACAATACTTAATTTCCCAAATCATTCCTTTTTAAAGTTCGGGTTTTTGTTTCATCAAAATGGCAACACTATTTTAAGGGTACAATTAATATTTAGACTGATGCTTCAAATAAATAACTTATCAGTTGCCAATTGAGTTAGTATAGAATATATGGTTAGTGCAAATATAACATGTTGCAAAGGTAATATGTATCTTTTGGTGCTCTAGAGACTGTCATATGCAAGTGCATTAAAGTAGTTATGTATAGAGCAGGTTTTTGGATTCAGGTTGTTAAAGTAAGTTATGCTTATTAGTCAGGCTGATTCATTTAGATTCACAAGTAATTTGGGGACATATTTACAAGTTGTTCTATTACGTTTTCTAATTTACCCTTCCTTAGATTGTAATTCAATGTAATAGCTAAACAACATTACTCTCTTTTTTTATTATCTGAGGCTAAATGCACTTCACAGATTCACAAAGTCCATAGAAACTGCTGCAGTTGTTTTCTATTGTCATGACAACACAACTATAGTGGTTCCTAATCAATGAGTGTTAAAAAAAAAAAAAAAAAAAAAACTGTTATAGTTCACGAGGGTGATAAAATGTAAAGAAAGTTTCACTTCACATAAGCAATAGTACATTCCCCCTCCTTTTATATATTGTGTTAACATTATAGAACATAATTCGACTGACAGCATGTATATAAATGAAATATTTCAGAGTTAATCACTAGTGTGCCCCGTATCCCATTAAGCATAACAGTGTCTATCATTTATCTAATAACTATTGTAATGAGTCCACTTTTCCTCATGAACATGTGTCACAATTCATTAAACAAAGAAGAGTCTAACATCTGTGTAATAAACATTATAAAGGCAAATAACAGTAAAATAGTAATTTCCTAGTTCTGTAAACATTCTGATATCGCAAATGTTGACAGTATGCTATTTTAACTGGAAGACTAAAACATTTCAATACTTCCTTGTGGATATACATTTTAGTTAAACTGTAGTGGCAAGAACTGCCTTTAAATCTATGCATTAATTCACTACTTTCAAGTCATTCATTTTACAGTTCAGATTATATTTTGTCAAGACGTCAATAACATTACAAGGGCACATTTAATATTTTACCTATATTTTAAGTGTATATCTATCAGTTGCTAACTGCTTTTGTACAGAATGTGTGGTAACTGCAAAGTTAACATGTTGTCAAAAATACAATATGTATGCTTTTCATGTGATTTGTCGAGACTGCCAAGTTCAATAACATTATCACACAGAAGTGGGTTATTAAGTCAGACATTATTTGAAAGAAACTATTACTTTTCTTAAATAAGCATAGTATAATGCCTGTTTACTGCCCTTCCGCAGATGTCTGGCATCTGGCAGTTCTGATGTACTGCTTGCTGCACAATAATCAGAGTTAACAAGGAGAAAGCAAGATCTCCGTTTTTTTTTAACTTTGTTGCTATGTTAAATGGGTTTAACATGCGAGACAGTTTAAAATAAGCAACGGAGATTCCGTTGCTTATTTTAACGTCTCGCTATGTTAAACCCATTTAACATAGCGAACAGTTAAAAAGCAACAGAGATCTTGCTTTCTCCGTTGCTTTTTATGTTCGCTATGTTAAATGGGTTTAGCATGGAGACAGTTTAAAAAAAGCAACGAGATCTCCGTTGCTTATTTAAACTGTCTCGCTATGTTAAACCCATTTAACATAGCAACATAAAAAGAGATACAATGGAAATCTGCTTTCACCTGTTTCCATAGTTTAACTGATTTACATGCGCTGGCCATACAGTACATTTTGAACTGGTATAATATGATTTTATGTGCTGTAGGACTGTAATCAGACATATAAATGTAACTTTTAATGCAACAGTTGTAATAGCAATAAACTAGTATACTTTTAATTAAGCAGCTACATTTAAGTGCACATGTTGGTTGGGAACAATTCAGTTTC
>NC_056732.1:1888547163-1888583043 GCF_019279795.1 Protopterus annectens | reverse complement strand
TTTCTTGAATTTTCTGCTGAATACACATATTTTCCTAAATACCTGTGAAAAAAAGTTCCTATTTTCTATACCTGTGAGACCATTTACATTCCAAGATAATATAGAAAGTGTCACCATTATGGTAAGAAGTCATCATTCCCACATATTATATATGGGATTTTTTATAAATGTATTTTTTCAGCTTTTGTGATACATGCATTCAGTAATGTTTGGGAGGTTAATCCTTTATACATTTTTTCCATCATCAGCATTGAAACTTTTGTCTCATTTGGAAGACATTTTATTTTTACAAAAAACATAAAACAGAAAAGCAAACACCTCCCAGAAGACTCCCATAACATATTAACTTAATACAAACATACACAACTATGTATATCTTCAAATAATGAAGTTTAACCCTCCTAATATGAACACCTGTCCCAAATAGACATCTGCTAACATGAAATTGAGACTATTACCTCAGGATACTTATCAGACATAGTTAGAAGTTACAGAACAACTCTATGAGTCAACCACTTAATACATTTTAGCAGTTTTTAGTCTTTACCTTCATAAACTGTATACTCAAAACAATTTCAAAGGAGCAGGGCAGCATCCTTTTGCACATCTGTGTTACATCAGACTAGTTACTCCACACAACCATTTGTGTTACAATGAAACAATAAATAACTTTCAAAATCATTTACTACAGTTGCTGCTTTGAGACATGTAGGGCCAGATTCAGGAAGGCTTACACAGAGTTCAAGAGTAGTGTAAGCCTCCGTGTAAGCCTCCCGAATCAGGTACAGCCCAAACCTCCGTGTAAGAGACAGCTAACACGTCTCTTACACGGACTGGGCGTGGAAATGCTCAATACTTCATTTGCAGCTCAACAATATGCAAATGAGGTATTTGAGCAATCCACGAAGCAGAAACCAGTCCGTGTAATGGACGTGTTAGCTGCAGAAATGTACTCAGCTGACAACTGAGTACATTTCTGCAAAATTAAAAACGGAGCTATGTCAGCTCCAAATACAGGGTGCATTTGTTTCATTAAGCATGCCAATGGCCAAATATGTGGCCATTGGCATGAAAAAGTGTTGCAAAAATATGTTATATAACTTTTTTTTTTCCACGGGATTTTGAGGTTTAACTGCAGCACACCCAGCAAACGGGTGCGCTACCTAAACTAAAACCGGCTTATAAGCCCACAATTGTGGGATTTATGTATTACATGGAATGTGAATGGAGGGACTTGCAGACCAAAAACAATATGGCCTCCGTTTAGTGGTTGTCAAGGGGGGGAAGCTCCGTGTAAGACATGTAACTAGTCATTACTAGGCAATCCTATATAAATGAGGGTTACAATACTGAATCACACTGCCACATAGGTAATGAGCACTTTCTGAGTAGTGTAAGAGTTAGAGAAGGGGGAGGAACAGAGTAAGAGGTAGGTGACATCACGGGGGGAAGGATAGATACAAATGTACCAGATTGGAGGGCAATGTAAGGTGACAGATGACAGACAGACATCAGGGAGGGAGGTGTGTCCCAACAGAACACTAGGAAAGTCAAGAAATTGAAGGTTTGCGCTATCCCTACACTCAAAGTTTTTTGAAAAATGTGCATGCGCGCGTGTGCGCGTGTGTAAGGCAGGTTCAACATATGGGAGCGTGTTGCAAACCGTTTGCAATGGTTTGCGCAGATGTGCATGTGTGTAAGGCAGTGTGCGTGCGTTTTAACATGAATCAGACTAGTTCACACCGTGTAAGGATGTGTGCGCGCGCGTGTAACACTGTGTAGTGATGTGTGCGCGCGTTTAAGTGACTGTGAGCGTGTTTAAGCTGGTGTGCACATTGCTCCCCTTCAGGAAACAGAGAGGAAACAGGAAACAACCAAAATACACGGAAACTGCCAGAGGATACTGCTGGAGTAAATTGGTGGAAACAATTGGAAGCAGGCAATTATGCAGGCAGACTAGAAGCCCAACCCAGCACTTAAAGCACTGCAAAGAGCAGTGCAGGGTGTTTCTCACAAGAGATACTGCAAGAAAGTAAGCTATCAGAATTGAAAACTGAAAAAAGCTGAACTCAGAGCAGAAATGCTAGGGGCTGCCGTAGCTGTTATAATCAGGCAAAGGCAAATTGCTGAGGGTGGTGACAATGCAGATGCTGACAGACAACCCAGAGTGAGGAGAAGGAGAAGAGTATACAGGCCCAGGGTCACCTACCATGGGTTACATGAGCTGGAGATAGTAGAGCGCTACAGAGTGGACAGAGACCTTCTGCAGCAGATTGTTGAGCTGTGCCGGCCACATCTCACACACAGAACCAACAGAGGGGAACCCATCCCAGTGGAAACCAAGGTATGTGCTGGCCTAAGAATACTAGCAACAGGTACCTTCCAGAGACCAACTGGTGATATGATGGGGATATCACAGGCATCAGCCTCCAGGGTACTGCACCAGTTCCTGGATGCCATGTCAGCACATGTTGGTGATCATATATATGTCCCTAATGACCGTGAGGTTGTGGCTAGCAATATGCGTCTCTTTCAGCAAATAGCGGGATACCCTGAGGTGCTGGGTGCAATAGACTGCACGCACGTACGCATCAAAGCACCAGCTGGTGAGCGGGGTAGAGTCTACATTAACCGCAAGGGATACCCCTCCATCAACTGCCAGGTCGTGTGTGATGCCCAGGGCATAATAATGAATGTGTGTGCTGGCTGCCCTGGGAGCTACCACGATTCCCATATCTGGCATCTGACGCAGCTGTACCAATCATTTGCCAGTGGGTACTTCCCACACGGACACCTAGTGGGGGATGCAGGTTATGCACTTGAGCTGTGGCTGATGACACCCATCAGAAATGCACACACACCTGAACAGGAACGCCATAATGAGGCACACGCACAAACACGTAATGTCATAGAGCGTGTGTTTGGGCTGTTCAAGTCACAGTTCCGGTGTCTAGACACATCTGGTGGAGCCTTGCAGTACACACCAACTACATGTACCCAAATGGTCATGATATGTGCTATGCTACATAATATGATCCTGTGGAAACAGCTGCAGCAGGACCAGCACAGGGCTGGGCCTAACATCCCCCCACCATTGCCAAGACCACCACAGGCAAAGGGTGACTCGGAGGAGGAACAACCTGACCTTGTCCCAGTAGGCAGAAGGTGGCATGCCCAGTATGCCCTGGCCTTGGCAAAGAGGCAACGCATAGCACATACACTTGGTCAGTAGGAACACTGGGACTGATACCCTCTCTGACTCACTCATATAGTAACAGGGATGCCTAACATGACACAACCTGCTTCCAAACATGTACAGGGAGTGTAGTATGTGCATCCGAAAGAGGCAGCCCTGCAGCACCACCTGAGGCACGTACATGTTAAGTAATGTAATACCATGTACCATATGCACACCTGAGGACCTGACTAACATCCACCCTCACCAATCATAAACCACAAAAAACACAAACCTACCTCATAGGTACCACAAGGGATAGTAACCTAGATGTAATGCTACCCAATGCCAGAAGTATAAATGCGTGCAGTGTAAACGCACGCAGTATAGAGAATGTAGATATCAGTGCTGTAATAGAAAACAGGGTCAAAGCCCACATCAGCACCCTGACACTACCAAGTCACACCTCTGTCCTAATAGCAGGAACTGCCCCAGGCCTACTCTGGCAACGTGAGTGTCAAACGAAATATTACTGTCAACCTGGGTGCCCAGGTCCCTGATAACCTCTTCTGTGCTTAGAGGATTGCCACCTAGATGGGAACTAGGGGTAACCCTGTTGTTCCCGAAGGGTATGACTATGCATTGTTTAGTGTTTAACATAAGGCCATGGCTCTGGCACCAGTTATCTGTGTCTATGAGACCCTTCTGAAGGATGTCTGTGTCAGATGGGTTTCCAACTATGGTTCCCAGTTTGCAGTCATCTTCAAACTTTGTCAGCCATAATCCTCCTGTGTTTGCTTGTACTTCTGAAAAGTAGATGCTGAACAAAAGTGGGCCCAGGACTGAGCCCTGTGGGACACCACTTGTGACAGCTCTGGAGTGTGACATGGCACCAGCAACTTTGACCCTGTGTGTTCTGTCACTTAGCCAGTTTGCAACCCATCCTGTGATGTATGGGTTCACATTTAAGCTGGTGATGTTTTCAATGATACCTGAGTGGGGTATTGTGTCGAAAGCCTTTGCCAGGTCAAGGTAGGCAGTGTGGACTGCCTTGCCCACGTCAATGGCCTGGGTGACTGTCTTGAAAAAGTCAACCAAGTTTAAAAGGCATGATCTGCCCTTGACAAAGCCAAACTGGATTGGATCCAATGTCTGCAAGTCCCCTATGTCTTCATTTATTATTCCCATTATGATCCTCTCCTTAGCTTAGCAGACCAGGCTTCTCAAGCTGATGGGATGGTAGTTTCCGGGGTTGGTGGAGGCACCTCCTTTGTGAAGTGGGTCCACCATTGCCGTATGCCACTCCTTGGGCACATATCCTGAGGTGAGGCTAAGATTAAACAGCTGCCCTAACTGCGGGTGTAATTCCTCATTGAGTTCATGGAGCACACAACTGGGGACACCATCTGGTCCCATGGATAAAGTGTTTTCCGCCTTGGATAGAGCAGTTTTCACCCCAGCATTGGAGATGTTTGGGGGGCTACAATCCTCTGGTGTAGATACCCCTCCAGTTGGGGGGAGGGGGGGAGAAATCCACACTGAACCTGTCAGCCAGTATGTTGGCAATGTCTGTAGGTTCAGTGATATTTACATCATTCCGAACTAATTCTGAGCAAATCTGGGAATTCCCTCCCAGGTGTCCAACATAGGTAAAAAAGGTCTCATGATTGTCCCTTGAGTCCTGAGCGGGTTTACTCTCAAAACTTGCCTTGGATGATTGTATGGGGGAACCCAGTGTTTTACTCATAATGAGCAGGGGTGTCTTCCCTTCTACGGATTTCACTCTATCTTGTAGTAGCTCCTTCCTTTTGTTGTAGAGCTTGTTTATGGCTGGGGTCCACCAGACTGGATGCTTGCCTGTGGTACAAAGAGTCTTTGTTTTGTTTGGGATTGCCTGATCCATGCAGTCCTGGAGGTGCTGGTAGAAGGCATTTGTAAGTGATACAGCGGCTTGGGTAATGGTGTCCGCTGGCTTGGGGGCCTTGAAAGAGACCACACCAGTCCTTAGAAATGTGAAGTCGGCATTTGAGAAGGTCTTCACTATTTGTTTTTCTATCTGGGGTGTGGGTGGGATGTGGACTCCCACTGAGATTAGTTCATGATCTGATCTCACCAATGATGGGTATACTTCTGGTGTTGAACAGTGTGACCCCATGTTCGTGATGATGAGTTCTAGTATGTTGTCTCCACTTGTGGGGATGGTGAACAGTTGTTTCATGGCATTTGAGTGTATGAACTCTTGGAACCTTTGGGTTAGAGTGTTGGGGCTTGATTAGTGATCCCAGTCTATATTTGGATAGTTGGAATCACCCAGTATGATGGTGTTTGGAGATACATTTATCCCCTCCAGTGTTTTCAGGACAGCTGTGTGAGGTACCTGAGTTTGAGAGGGTGGCATGTAACATGCTACAAACTACAGAGCAGTCTTGCCTACGGTTACTGGCACCTGGATGGTCTCCGATGCATCGTGTGTTGCCACCAACCTTGAGGAGAGGGTGTCCTTGATGAATATGGACACCCACCCTCCTTTCTTGGTGTTGTCCGGATTTTGGTGCCGGAACGCATGATATGAGGTAACACCCGATAGTGCCGGGGTGCTGTCAGAAGCCGTGAACCAGGTTTCAGGCACAGCACAGACATCAATGTGCTACATACTGAGAAGGGTGTTGAGTGTGTGCAGCTTGAGGGTGAGACCTCTGGCATTGAGCAGCATTACCCTTAGTGTCTTTCCTTTTCTGTGTTCTAGGGTGGTAGGTGTAGAATCTGATTCTTGCATAAAAAAGGCACAATTGGGGTGGCAAGAGCATCAGCCGAAATCCGGAAGCCCAGGGGTGACAGGTGCAAGCCGTCCCTTGCAAATCAGCGTGGCCTGTCCAGCATGTCATCCCAGGCAGACAGACATTGGACCCCCTTTGAATGACACCATAGTTTAAGCAAATTATTACAGCTGATCATCTTGTCTCTGTTTATGTGGCATCATACTTGGTGAAGGTAGGATACTGCTCAAGGTCAGGGTCATACCTGCCTGGCCTACATAATCAGAGGGATCCTCTATGTCTCTTTCCATGTAGTCCAGGGAGGTACATCTCAGGTCGTTCACACCAGCATGGATAATGACTGGGTCAGACTTGTACTTGCAGTTGAGTGACCTGAGTGCTTGCATTATGTGGTGGATTCCAGTGCCCGATAGGCAGCTTACTGTGACCTCCTCCGTACTCGATCTGGTGAGCGGGACGTCAGTGTGTCTGACTATGGAGTCACCTATGACAAGTGTGTCTGGCATTGTGTTTGGCCTTAAGGGCTGTGACTGTTTGGCACACTGACTCTGTGGTCTGTGTGTTGCATGTGCTGTGCCCCGTGGAGGCAGTTGTGTGGGTGTCTGCTGTTGTGGCCGCTGCTGTTTTCGTAGAATTCTGATCAGAGCCTCCGAGTATGTCTTTGTGTGTCTATGTGTATGATTTTAAGTTGTGATAGTGCTATGTGAGACTGAGTTTGTGATGTGTGTGGTTACCTTCACCTTCTCTCTGGTCTTGCTAGTCCTATGTTGAGAGAGCTCAGCCTCCACTTTGGCTATATAGTTGCATCTCTCACATGTATGTGTGTTTTATGGGAGAAGGAGAGGGTTGTCAGTGTACATGAGGCAATTGTAACATTGCCTCAATATTCCCAGGTTCACCAGCTGAGCAGGAGAGGACACTAGCAACTGATCCCTAGACATGCTAGAAGGAATAGACAAAACAATGTTGGAATACAGGGAGATATCAAGCCCCCCAAACCACATCATAGTGCTTGACTGACAATACCTACACATACACCATAGTTTCATAGTGTCATAGTTTACTAGTAGGCTATCTGCCCTAGTGCATGTATATGCCTAGCCATAGTGATGTGGCTATTGCCACCCCTTATAGTGGTAATAAGTGTACAGAATAGATTCCGAATATTGTGCCTCAGACTTAGTAGTGACACATTATGACCCCCTTACGTAATTGAATAACATGACTGTGCCTCTGTCTAGTCTGTGCCTCTGTCTCATATGCAGTTGTCCAGATGTCTCTTGAAGAGAGTCAGTGAGGGACTCTGTCTAACATGAACTGGGATACTCTGCTAGAGTGTGAGATGCCTCTGAGTTATGAGTCTGTCCCTCCAGCATGTCCTATACATGTATGTGCTGAGGTTCAAATCTTCAGCTCTCATGGTTCTGGTGGATTTGGATTGCTTGCAGTGGAGCATGTCTACCAAATCCTGATTGGACATGGTCTTGTATGGCAGGCATAGGTCACCTGTAAGTATGTGGTATGACACTGAATAAAGCTGGGTTTCCTCTATTCTGGAAGCATATGACATGTGTTGTAGACCCCTGATCTTCATGGTAAGGTACTTTTGGGGTCTCTCCAGCTGTTGCAAGTGCTGGGTGAGGTACATACCAAATGGGGCTTTGTATTCAATCATGGGCCTGATAAGGGAGAAGTATAGTGGTACAATGACCTCCTATGATCTGGATGGAAAACCCTCCATGATAAGGTGGGCAAGATAGAAAGTCTTTCTAACCACTTTGGCAACATGGGTGTCAAACGAGATGTCACTATCTACACGTGTCCCCAGGTGTCTGATTTGTTCTCTGTGCTCAGTGGTTTGCTGTCTATGTATTGATCTGTGGGTACTTTGTTCCTCCCAAAGGGGATGACTACACATCAGTTGCATTCAGTTTCAGGCCATGAGTCTGGCACCAGCTATCCGTCTTTGTGACGGCATTCTGTAGGATGTGTGTGCCAGCTGATGTATTCACTATGGTGCCTAGGTTGCAGTCTTCTGCAAACTTTGTCAGCCACAACCCTCCTATGTTTGCTTTCACATCTGAAAAGTAAATACCAATTAAGAGGGGTCCCAGGACACATCCTTGTGGGACACCACCTGTGACTGGCTTTGAATCTGACAAGGCACCTGCAATGTTGACTTTATGGGTTCTGTTTCCTAGCCATTTTGCAACCTATCCTGTGACATATGGTGTTATATGTCAGCTGTTGAGCTTGTCTATGATGCCTGAGTGGGGTATTGTGTCACAGGCCTTAGCCAAGTGCAGGTAGGCTGTGTGGACTGCGTAGCCCTCATCAATGGCCCTACTGACAGTTTCATAGTAGTCAACTAGGTGCAAAAGGCAGGATCTGCCCTGTACAAAGCTGAACTGGGTGGGATCAAGGGTCTGTAGATCAGCAATGTCTCTGTGTAAGAGCTCCATAATGACTCTTCTCATAACTTTGCAGACAAGGCTGGTTAAGCTTGTGTGGTGGTAGTTGCCATGGTCTGTGGAGGCATCTCCTTTGTGGAGTGGGACCACTGTTGCCATACGCCAGTGTTCAGGTACATATCCTGTAGCAAGGCTAAGGTTAAATAGCATTTGTATATATGGGTCCAGCTCCTTCTGGAGTTCACATAGCATGCAACTGGGGATACCATCAGGTCCCATTGATGCTGTGTACTTGTCTTTGCTGAGTGCGGCTCTCACATGGACATCCAAGATGACAGTGAGGTTACATACAGCTGTGATAACTATCTTCTTTGGGGGTGAGGAGGGGTAAATCGCACTGAAGCTGTCCCGGAATGTTGCCAATATCTGTCAGGTCACTGGAATATATGTTGTTGTGTACCAACTCTGAGCATATCTGAGGGTTCCCAACCAGGTGTCTGACATAACTGAAGAAAGCAGTGTGGTTACCTTCATTGTCTTTGGTGATTTATGTCCCCAAGTTGACCTTGCATGTCTTTATGAGATAATGTAGCTTTCTACTAGTGCTAATCACAGCTGTCTTCCCTTTTGGAGATGTAGCTCTGTCTTGCATTAGTATCCCTCATCTGTTATACAGTTTGTTTATGGCTGGGGTCCACCAGACAGGCCACTTTCCCTTTCTGGAGAGGGTCCTGTTTTTATTTGTGATTGCATGGTCCATGCTTTCTGACATCTAGCTAAGGGGAGGTCATTGTGGTTCTGCAGTCATCTTTCATCAGCATTAGAAATTACCACAACAGCCCCTGTGGGGTGTACCTCATGCAGACACATTCAGCAACTGTAAAGTCCACAACAGTACCTCAGCAGGAGTATGAAAGAGGTGGAACACATGTAATGTGTCGCCTGATTAAACAGAGTGCAGCTCCACACACTGCCATGCTGTCCACCCAGATGCAAGCTGTGCCTGATGTAGAAAGCCATGTCCAAGCTGGAATCAATGCGCATGCTGCACCTTGTACAATCTGAATGGCAGGGAGCTATGCACATGAGGGACCTGAACCCCAGCACTGACATACATAGGACAGGCTGTACTGCATTATCCATAACACAGAAGCCACCCCCACGCATGAGTAAACTACCAGTACAGGTTATCCGTAGATTCACTCGTTGATTCCCCTCAACAGGAATCCTAATGAGTGGATGGGAGAGTATCAATGTTATGTCACAGGTAGACAGAGGCACAGTATACTAAACAAGACATATGTCATGGCAAACTACACTTACAATGTGTTGACGGACAAACACACTCTCCAACTAGCATTAGAAATGGCCTAGGGCACATCGGTAGTGTTTGCCAATGTACAGCCATGTTGTGGAATACACTACTGATGTTGGATGAGGCTGTTGTAAGTAGTTCACATCTGAACATAATGCAACATGGTCAGATAGGTTCATAGGTACATAGGTTTATACTAGGCTTTCTTCCCTAAGGCAGGTATAAGCGTAGCCCAGAGTTTGTTGGCGTACACCACCCCTTATATGGAAACAGTACTGTGCCCATAATTTGTCATGCCACTCTCCAGCAGTGACACAGTGACGATCCCCGGGTTAAACGTATGACCTTCCATCCACAGGTCAAGATACCTCTTGAACACAGCCAGCAAGGTGCTCTGCCTCACATGGACCGGGATTGTATTCCACAGCATAGGGAGTCTCCGAGTGATAACTCCATCCCTCCAACATGTCCAACGTACATCCATGCTAAGGTGTAAGTCACTTGCACTAGTGGTTCAGGTGGATCTGCCGATTCTGAGGTGGAGCATGTCCATTAATCCCTGTTTGGACATGGCATTGCATGTCAGGCACATGTCACCTCTAAGCAGATGGTATGTGACTGAATAGAGCGGGAGTGTCTTCAATCTGGCAGCATATGACAGATGTTGGGGTTCCTTTATCCTTTAGGTGGGGGACATTCAGGGTGTCTCCAATTGCTGCAGATGTTGGGTGAGATACATCCAGAATAGGGCATTCTACTCGATCACCGGTCTGATAAGTGAAGAGTACAGAAGAACAATGACCCACTAGATCTGGATGTGAATCCCATCCTGATCAGGTGGGCAATGTAGAAGGTCTTTCTAGCCACTTTAGCAACGTGAGTGTCAGAAGAACGGTGACTGTCATCGTGGGTCCCCAGGTCCATGATAACCTCCACTGTGCTTAGAGGATTGCCGCCTATATGGTAGCTTGGGGTTACCTTGCTTTTCCCGAAGGGTATGTCTACACATGTTGTGCACTTTGACTTCAGGCCATGGCTCTGGCACCAGCTATCAGTTACCATGAGTCCCTTCTGAAGGATATCCGTGTCTGATGCACTGTCCACTATGGCGCCCAGTGTACAGTCATCTGCAAACGTTGTCAGCCAAAGTCCTCCCATGTTGGCCTGTACTTCTGAGAAGTACATGACAAACAATAGGGGGCCAAGGACTGAGCCCTGTGTGACACCACCTGTGACCAGCCTGGAGTCTAACATAGTGCCAGCAACTCTAACCCTGTGGGTCCCGTCCTTAAGCCAGTTTGCAACCCATCTTGTGACATATGGGTTTACATTTCAGTTGGTAGTGTTTTCCACAATACCTGAGTGGGGTATTGTGTTGAAAGTGTTTTCAAGGCCAAGGTAGGCTGTATGGACTGCCTTTCCCTCAACAATGGCCTAAGTGACCATTTTGAAGATGTCAACTGAGTACAAAAGGCATGATCTGCCCTTGACCAAGCCAAACTGGGACGGGTACAATGTCTGCATGTCCCCTATATCTTTGTTTATGAGCTCAATTATGATCCTCTCCATAGCTTTGCAGACTAGACTTGTTAAGCTTATGGGGCAGTAATTACCAGGGTCCGTAGAGGCACCGCCTTTGTGCAGATGTGCACAACTGGACCCTAACCAGGCTGCTGTGCACACTATAGAAATGTAAAGCAGTGATAGGACTAAAGCCCAGGATACTGACCACCACAGTGAAAGTACTGAACCACTACACTATACAGTACTACAGTGTTAGGTCAGTATGAACGGATGTTGACATCTGTGTGCAAAGTATCCCATGCAAAACCTGCAGGCACAGTATACTCCCTGTTGTGTTCACACAAAAAGCATTTGGACAGTAACTACACAACATGGCACAGAACACACAACCATAAACTGGAGGTATTTGTTGAAGGTCACACTCATCCACAAATGTGATGGGCTGCAGAGTTCAACATATGGAAAGCCCACACTGGGCATGCTCACACACTTTGATAAATGAGACATCTTTCACACAACATGCCATGGGAAGGCTGAACTGGGCATGCTCACACACTTAGTCCAAATGTTACTCCTAGCAATTGTGAAAACACACCAGAGGATGCTCATTCCCCTTTCTAGACACTGATCATGTAAGCACCCTATAAGTATATCAGGAGAAAAAGAATCTCTCAGTAATTTGAATAGCACGCTCCGCTAATGCGGCTGTCTGTAGTGTCATAACATAGTTAGGTAGGGGTTTGAATCCAACAAATGGCAAGTGTGTGTGAAGGGTTGTAAGTGTGTATGAAAGAAACATCCCTTTTGGTAACTGGGAAAACACACCACAGGATGCTCATTCCACTTTCTAAACTCTGATGATGTCAGCACCCTATAAGTATATCGGGGAAAAAAAATCTCCGAATAATGCGCTCTGCTAATGCGTCCGTCTGTAATGTCATAACATAGTTAGGTAGGGGTTTGAATCCAGTAAGTAGCAAGTGTGTGTGAAGGGGGGTAAGTTTGTATGAAAGGAACCCCCCCTTTTGGCAACTGGGAAAACACACCACAGGATGCTCATTCCACTTTCTAAACTCTGATGATGTCAGCACCCTATAAGTATATCAGGGGAAAACAATCTCCCAGTAATGCGAATAGCAAGCTCTGCTAATGCATCTGTCTGTAGTGTCATAGCATAATTAGGTAGGGGTTTGAATCTGGTAAGTGTGTGTGTAAGTATGTATGAAAGGATCATCCCTTTTGGCAACTGGGAAAACACACCACAGGATGGTCATTCCACTTTCTAAACTCTGATGATGTCAGCACCCTATAAGTATATCAGGGGAAAAAAAATCTCCCAGTAATGCGAATAGCGCGCTCTGCTAATGCATCCGTCTCTAATGTCATAACATAGTTAGGTAGGAGTTTGAATCCAGCAAGGGTATGTAAAGAGGGGTAAGTGTGTGTATATGAAAGGAACTTCTCTTTTGGCAACTGGGAAAACACACCACAGGATGCTCATTCCACTTTCTAAACTCTGATGATGTCAGCACCCTATAAGTATATCAGGGGAAAGGAAATTTCCCAGTAATGCAAATAGCACGCTGCGCTAATGCATCCATTTCTAGCGTCATAACATAGCTAGGTAGGGGTTTGAATCCAGCAAATGGCAAGTGTGTGTGAAGGGGGGTAAGTGTGTATGAAAAAAACATCCCTTTTGGCAACTGGGAAAACACACCACAGGATGCTCATTCCACTTTCTAAACTATGATGATGTCAGCACCCTATAAGTATGTCAGGGGAAAGGAAGTTTCCCACTAATGCGAATAGCACACTCTGCTAATGCATCTGTCGTTAGTGTCATAATATAGTTAGGTAGGGGTTTGAATCCAAAAAATGTCAAGTGTGTGTGTATGAAAAAAACTTCACTTTTGGCAACTGGGAAAACACACCACAGGATGCTCATTCTACTTTCTAAACTCTGATGATGTCAGCACCCTATAAGTATATCAGGGGAAAGAAAATATCCCAGTAATGCGAATAGCGTGCTGTGCTAATGCATCCGTTTCTAGCATCATAACATAGTTAGGTAGGGGTTTGAATCCAGCAAGAGTGTGTGAAGGGGGGGTAAGTGTGTATGACTGAAATATCCCTTTTGGCAACTGGGAAAACACACTACAGGATGCACATACCCCTTTCTAAACGATATCACAATTATGTATGGCTTTTGATTACAGACATGCCACATGTGTTTTGCCCACACAGAATGCCCATGTGTGCGGGTTGTCCCTCACAATAATGCATGACATTGATTAAACCAGTTATGGCAATGCACACATGATGTATGTGTGTGCCAAATACACATATGTACCTGTGACCTTCAATAGTTACCATGTGTGATGCCTGCCACATGTGAATACATGGTATTTGCACAGGGTAACATTATGACTGTGGTCTTCTGTGCAGGTGCTGCATGTGGGATGTGTATATACAGTGTGAGATGTAGATGCTATCAGCCTAGTAGTGAGGGATACACACCTGGTCTGGGGCATATAGTCTACCTGTTGTTGATGTACAGGTGCTGCATGTTTTCACCTGTTGTGGGAGTGGTAAGACGTTATTCCATAGCAATGCAGTGACTGCATGCTAAGAACCGTTCAGCTAGGGTGTTGTAGCTACACTAATTCATTAGCATTCAGTAATATGTCAGAATCCCTGGTGAGGGTCTGATGCCAACCAAGGTCAGGGTTCTACCAGCCTGTGTCACTTGCTCAGTGATCCCTTCCATGTTCCCTATCATGTATCCCAGTGAGGGACATCCCACATCAGCTGTGGTGGCATGGACAATGACTGAGTCATATGTGTCCATGCATCTGACTGACCTGTATGCTTGTGTTATGTGGTGGACCACAGTGTCCCATGAGCATATCACTGTGACCTACACCTTGTCCAGCCTGGTGAGCATGCTCTCACTGTACTGGATAATAAAAGTACCTAACACAACTGCGGCAGTAGTGTTGTATAGCTGTACAGACCATGCTTGTTTGGCACACAGGATTTGTGTGCTATGTGTTATGCGTGCTGTGTGCAGGCCTAATGTATGCCTGTGTGCCAGCTGCAGAGATGTCTGCCAGTCATGCAGGATGCTATCCTTAGGCTCCACAACTGGCCCGGTGTGTTTCCATGCTTGTATTGCTGTCCGTGTAGGTCCACATCAGATTGGTATTGCTGTCACTGTAGTATTTCATGCCACCCGACAGGTTATGCCAGTACTGGGTTCAGAGTGCTTAGTCCACAGTTTGGCCATGTGTTTCCATCTCATACATGTGTTGTACATCCATGGGTAGGGCATAGGGTTGACTGTGTACATGTGGCAGCTGTGACATTACTACATGACACACATATTCCACAACTGTACCATAGAGGTGACTGACAACTGACCTTTGCACATGCTACCATATTATTGAGATTGCATTGGTGATTAACAGCACATAGGGCCAATGGTGAACAAGATACATAGGTCCATAGGTTCATACAGGGATGTTTGCCCAGGGCATGTATCCACCTAGCCAGAATGTGTGTGGCTTTCAACATGCATTGTAAATCTGTCTTGCTATGCCCTTTTCCAAGGTTAGTATACTGTGCCTCTGTCTCACAGTGACACATAAGTGATACCCAGGGTAAACTAACAATGTCACATCCAGTCATTAATATCACTCTTGAAGATAGTCACTGAGTCACTCTGCCTAACCTCTATTGGGATAATATTCAAGAATGAAGGGAGCCTCTGAGTTGTGAATGTGCCCCTCCAGCATGTCCTATGTATATCACTCCTGAGGTTCAAGTCTTTCCAGCGTGTATCCTGATGGGATCTGGATATTCTGAGGTGCAGCATGGCCATTAAGTGAGGGTTTGACATGGCTTTATATGTCAGGCACAGATTGCCTATGAAGAGGCAGTATGCCACTGAGTAGAGCTGCTGTTTTTTTAACCAGTCAGTATGTGGCATCTGTTTGAGCCCTTTGATCCCCTTGTCGTGGTACGTATGTGGTATTTCCAGTTGCTGCAGGTGTCTGGTAAGGTGCATGCCGACAGGTTCATCATAGTCAATTATGGGCATGATGAGGGATGAGTAAAGGGGCACAATGTCCTCCTCTGATCTACATGTGGATCCCATCATGATGATGTGGCCCATATAACATGTTTTCCTAACCACTTTGTCCATGTTGTTGTCAAATGGTAGAATGCTATCAACCTGTGTACCCCAAGGTCCATAATTCCTTCGTCTGCACTTAATGGATTAACACATATGTGGTACTTTGTGGTCACTTTGTGTTTGACAAAGGGGATGACTATACGCTTTCTGTCATTCACCTTGAGGCCATGGCTGTGGCACAAGTCGTGTGTTTGCAAGAGGCCCTTTTGGAGGATGTGTGTGTTAGCTGGAGAGTTGATTATGGCATCCGATTTGCAGTCACCTGTGACTTGCTCAGTCACACTACTTCCATGTTGGCCTGTACCTATGATAAATATATAATGAACATGCCAGCTCCCAGGGCTGAGCCTTGTGGGACACCACTTGTACCAAGTTGGAGGCTGACATGGCTCCAGCAATTCTAGCCATGTGTGTTCTGCCCTTGAGCCACTGTGCAATAACCATAGTGACATAGGGGTTAATATGTACACTGGTGAGCTTCCCTAGAATGCACAAGTGGGGTATTGTATCAAAGGCTTATGCAAGGTCCAGGTAGGCTGTGTAGACCTCCTTCCCCTTGACAGTGGCCTTGGTGACTGTTTCAAAGAAATCAAACAGGTTTGAGAGGCAGGATCTGCCATTAACAAAGCCAAACTGTGTATGGTGACATGTCTGTAGGTCCACAATATCTAGATATGTGAGGTTCATGATGATCCTTGCCATAGCTTTGCAGACGAAGCTAGTCAGACATATGGGGCGAATTGTGTCCAGGATCCGTGAAGGCACCACCTGAATGTAGAGGGACCACTGTTGCTGTACGCCACTCTTTGGCCACATATCGTGTAGTAAGGCTGGGATTGAACAGTAGTGTTATGTCTGGGTGTAGCTCTTCTTGTGGTTCATGTAGGACACAGCCTGGGACACTGTCTGGTCCCATTGATGCAGTGTTTATTGCTTTGGGAAGGGCATCTCTTACCTGAGCATCTGTGATGTCAGGGGGGGCAGCACTCTGCCGCGAGACATATTTGCCCTTTTGGTGTGGTGGGGGGGGAGAAGGCAGCAGTGAACCTGTCCACTAGGATGATGGCAATGTCTGTGTGTTTTGTATTTCATGTGACATCTTGGATTACCTCTGAGAATATCTGGGTAGTACCACCCAGGTTCCTAACATAACTACAGAAAGCCTTGTGATTATCCTCAGTGGCTTGTGGAATCTTCTCTCAAAGATGGTCTTAGACAATCGTATGGGTGCCTGTAGTTGTCTTCCAATACTCATCAGTGTTGCCTTCACATTTTGGGAGTTTGTTGTATCATGTAGTGGCATCATCCTTCTATTGTATAGTGTGTTTATGGCTGGTGTCCAGCACACAGGACATCTGCCTTTGGAGAATTGGGTCATGCTTTCATATGTGGTTTCATGATCCATGCATTCCTGAATGTGTCCATAGAATGCCTTTATACAGGTATCTGCAGTCTGGTCCATATTTTCAACAGGCCTGGGGCCTTTGAAGGTTTCCACATCATTTATGAGGAGTGTGAACTTGCTTGACATGAGCTGTTGATAGACGTGCCGCCCTCCAGACTGAGCAAGGTGAGGGTCACATTTAGCTACCTGTCGGTGATAGAATGTGCCACATAACACAGGCACACAGGTCACTCCACAGCAAGTACAACTATGAGGCAGTCATTGTCCATGCTGGTGCAAACAACCTGAGACGTACCTCCCTGGACCACATGGAAAGAGACACAGAGGAGCTCTTACAGCACCCTCTCAAACTCAGGACTCCCACATAGCCTTCATGCTCACACAGGAGAGTACAGATTGCTCTGCAAACACCATCATACTGGGTGATGTCAGCTACCCAAACATAGACTGTGAACATTACACAAGCCACAATACCCAAGCTCTAGGGTTCCCATAGATCAGACATTCTTTAGCTATGGAACAGGTAATCAACCTTCCCACAAGAGGGGCAGATATACTAGACCTGATCATCACAAACATGAGTACAAAATGCTCACCACTGGGAGTATATCCCTCATTGTTGCAATCAAACCATATACTAATCACACTGGAGTACTGGATCCCCCACATATGCAAACCTCGAACACATCGATGTATGTGGGAAATACCCCTATTAGCAACTGTGACAGTACAGTACAGGATGCAGATCCCCCTTTTGAAACACTGATGATGTCAGGACTCTATAACTATATTACCTGTATGACAGTCCTTCAGTAATTTGTATAGCGCACTCTGCTAATGCGTCTTTCTCCAGTGTCATAACATAGTTAGGTAGGGGTTTGAAACCTGCAAAGGAAATGTATGTGTGTTAGTATGAGTGGGGTTTATGTGTGTGCATTATGCTGGGAGGGATAAGTGCCTTTTGCCAACTGGGAGAACACACTACAGATTATGTCAGCACCCTCTAAGTAAAGCATTAGAAAGGATTCCTCCAACTACTGCAAATAGCACACTCTGCTAATGTATCTGCTTCTACTGTCATAGCACAGTTAGGTATGGGTTTGAATCTTGCAAATGGAAAGTATGTATTTTACTGTGGGTGGGGTTATTGTGTGTGCACAATGATGCGGGTGGGATGTGGCTTTTGCCACATGGGGCTATGCACTGCAGGGTGCACATTACCCTTAACAAGCAGTGATGTTGACAGCACCCTATACAAACAAAACTACAAAAGAGAAGGTGGTGGTACCAATAACACATGTAAGGTAACACTTCTTCAAGTAATGTCCACAAAACGAAGTAGGATAATCAAAAATTCTTTTACTCTATACAAACAACATGACAACAGACAACTGACAGTACTCAGTATAGTGTTACATGCTACTGTAACACGCACATGTACCAGAATATACCTAGATAGTGTTTTGAAGTCTGAATGTGGCAAGTGTGTGGATGTGGGATGTGTCTGTGTGTGCATTTCCGTATGGGAAACATGTTTGATGTGGCAATCAGGGTATCACAGTACCTGATGCACATTACACCTTTGAACTGATGAGGTTGCCTGCACCCTGTGAGTACAGGTAGAGAAGAGGAAGTCGGTAGCTAACAACATAGTGCACTTCTCAAATGTGTACCTGTCATGTATCGACAGCTACTCATGTAGGGTAATAAATAATGGGAATGGCAGGTGAGCATGTGCATGTGTGTGGGTAGCAGGGTGTGTATAAATGCATGTGTGACAGAACAGATACATATAGCTGAATCTACATAACAGCACATGATGCGCATTCCCATAGTCAATGTTGGCATGTGATGGTGTGCAGCTGGTACACTTTGGTAAGTAGTATGGATGCAGATAACAATTGAGGACATTCATACAGTTACTGCAGCAGGACTGCTGGGATATACACACAATCATAGTGGAACAGTGAACAGTTACCAACATGTTACTACTTATACACATCTATGTAGTCACCCTGTGCATCAGCAACATGTTTACCTTTTCCTGCACCAATGTTGTAGTATGCAGGAGGTGGCACAGTGTCATCATATGCACAGGGTGTGGGTTAGGTATGCCTAAGCCAGCCACTGGTAACACCAATTGACATGTGTGTGTATGTGTGTTTGTGAGGGGCAGCAGTACAGGGTGGACCAGTGTTGGTGCAGTGTGTGTGTGTATGTGTTTGCCCTAGGTGTTAGGTTTCTGCATGTGTGTAAACACGCACACAGTCCCACATAATGGCTGCCATGTACAGGGTTTTGTGGACAGCCACAGACTGCACCTGTCAGGTCATCCAGATCAGTGTCTGTGGGCATGGACACGGTACCTGTGCCTGACAGGGGTGCTACGGGCCGTATCCAGTACTAACCCAGACTGGGTACTGTCGTCAGAAGCAGGGGTGTGTTGACTGGACACAGTTCCCTGTTGGGACTGTCCAGAGCCATGTGCACGTGGTCTCCTGGGGCATCTTGATGACAGCACAGACCCAGCATTGCTGGGGCTGGTGCTGGCACTTGAGGTGCGTGAGTGGGCCTGTTGTCATCCGCGGCCACTGCCAGCTGGTGCTGTTGCTGGCATACGGCCACGTCGACATCGCAAACACACACCATCACCCTGGCCCATGGACATCTGGTTGTGGAGCAGCTGTTGTATGCCCCCACAATGTCTGTCAATGACATCTGTGAAGTTACGGATAGCATTTGCAACGTCACACATGCCGTCTGTCATGGCTGTGCAACATGCTCTCAGCTCCCTCAGACCCTGTCTGGTGTACCTTTCCATACGTGCCCGTGCCTGCATGACAGTTCGAAACATAGTGGAAGTTGACATACCTCCTTGGGCACATCGGCCAGAGGCAGTACGGCCATGGATGCCCCCACGAGAACCCATGGGCGACTGTCTGCATGGTATCATTGGAGGACCCTGCTCATGGCTGCCTTGTGGGGATGCATGTACCACAGGTACCACATTACCCTGATCTATGCCCACTGCAGACTGTCCATCACCCTGGGACAATGGTGACAAAGGATGTAATGGCAGGATGACTGTGCGCATTGATGGGGTTGACAGCTGTGTACTGTCAATTGGCTGACCAGTGGCGGACCCAGACACACCTTCCTGCACCATTACAGACATTTCATCATCATCAGTACCTGGGGCACAAGATTCAGGTTCCCTGCTGCAGGTCACCAGAGCAGCACCAGAACCTACGGGAGGAAAACAGGGAACACAGATTACAGTCTCAACACATATTTGACAGAGATGCACTTCAAATACTAATGCACACATTCAGAAATGGACACATGCACTCATGGACACTAACACACATGCACACATGGGCACAGGCACACTCGCACACATGCACACCCCACAGTAAACATGCACATCAGTACCGTGTTACACTACTCTTAATTTTGTTAAACTGGATATTGCAGGTATTATTAAACACACTCACCAGCATGTATACTACAGAGTTACACTACTCTTACTAGTATTATAAATTGTTTTTCAGGTAATGTTAAACACACTCACCAGCATGTATGGCCTGCCTCGTTGCTAGATGGGAGGGACCTGGAAGTGTGAAGAGAGTAATGTCAGTGGGCACAAGTGTGCCATTTGTTTTGCACATGATACATTACAGTAGTACACTAGTTCCCTTATACACATCAGCTGCACATAATGTCTGTATCACACATGCACAATTACATATCATGATGACAGATACATACCACATGCACACCTTATGCGTGCATGAAGTAACAGTGTACAGAACAGTCATATGTACATACCAGGAGTTAACTCTAATCTTACCCTTACCTCTCTTCAAACGACAACTCAAACTGTACTTCCAAAACCACTGGCTTTGCTCTTGTTGGACTCCAGGCTAACGTCCCTCTCCCCACCCTCTCTTTAACTTTAACCCCTCATTGTGCATAAAAACTAGCTTCTACCCTGTTTCTTTCACCTTGATGTCCTTCTATGCTCTGACCTACTTCTCCCATCCCTCCCACCTCCTCTTGACTGTCTTCCTTCTTTTCCTCACTTCCCTTCTTGACTCCTGCCTCTTCCCTATTATTTTATCTTTCATACTCCTTCTACTTCTCTACCCTTCTGAGCTTTAACTATTATCTATATGGCTTTTGCCTTATTGCATAACCGTTATGCTTTAGGTAGAATTGCTTTGAAACTGACAGTACATTGTGTATGACTTTAAACTGTTTGAGTTCCTTAAATGTATGTTGATTTAATTAACAGGCTGGTGTATATTTCTATTATGTTGGCTGTCTGTATTAACAACTTGTCTGTCTGCCTTTATTATGTTATGTGTGGAGCTTTTCTCCCCAGGCCTCTACTGAAAATGGACATATATCCAGCTAGACTATCTTGGTCAACAAATGTAAAAGTAATAACAATAAATAAATATGGCATCTTACCTGCACGCTCGGTGTCTTGCTGCTGTGTGGATCCAACCTCCATCATGATGCATGACTGTTGCTGTTGTTGTTCTGGGGCTGGATCCACAACACTTAGCAGTAGCCCCTCCTGTCTGGTGAGGGGGGGGTATGCGGCCACCCCCCACCTGTGGCAACCTGTTGCCTGCGGATATCTGCAGCACGCTGGCGGACATTTCTAATCAAATCACTGCAGTGATGTCTCACCTGCTCATATGTCCTATCATGCATGCCAACATCATTTATCCTGCTAACTAGATTTTGCCACAGTGCAGACCTCTCCTGCTGATTCTGGGTGGTGCGTGAGAACAGGATGGCATAGTCACGCACCAGGCTCTGGTGAATCACTTCATCCTCTGCAGCAGAATATGCGGGGTTCCTTTTTGGAGCCATGTTACCCTGGAAAGGTACACAAACAGGTTATCAGCATAGTATCTCAGCAATACATGGTACACATTCTATACAGGGAGTATTAAATTGTACTTATTACTGCTTGGTTGTAAATTGATTAAAGTGTAGCTATCATTCTAAGTCATTTGGACTAAGCACTTGGCCTTCAGACCAGTTGTTTTACATTAGGGAGGTTTGTGGCAAGCATTGTGGTGGCAGGACACATATCTTTCATCCGTTGAAGTTGGGAACTGCTGATTGAGGGCCCAGTGTCCAAGTGTATTAGTTCTGGTATAGGCAGTTGGCCTTCAGGCCAGTTATTCAACATTAACAAGGTTTGTGGTCTGCACTCGTGTGTGACAATAGGCTGTACTCTGCCATTCATAGCTGGGGACATCTGGTTTCAGGTTTATAGTGCCTGCATATTTGAGCTGTATCTTACTGACATTGCTACACCTTGTTTGCTGTAGCAAACACTACATCCAGGCCTCCTGGATCTACCTTTGTTTATATGATTGTTATTTGTTAGCTTGTTATTTCACTGGTATGCTACTTCCACATAATACACAGCTTCTCAACACTTCTGTGACTCACTACTGATATCTGCATTGCTTACTGTACGTATTTCCATATTACACATGACAGCAAGTGACTGCTTGTCATTGTTGCATTTACTTAATTGTGACACATTGCACTTAGGTTACCTGGCACTTGCTCACTGAAGCTTTTATATCAGTCAGCAGTAGTAGGTAATATCAGTACACCCTCACTCCCCACTGGACCTTGTTTTCAATTATTACGGAATTCACAATAGTATTCTAGCATGTCCAAAGGTCAGTTGTCAGTCTCCTCCCAGTCCAGCTGGTGAGTGTGGTACTCAGAGACAATGTTAGAACAGCTGCATGTACACAGACAACCCCCTCCTCCTAACAACAAATTCAAACTCATGTGAGTGATGCAACCATATACCAAACTGGAGGCTAGGCTCTGTCTACTCAATACCGCCATAACCAGTCAGGTGGTGAAGGAAACCACACTCACTACACTTCCAGTCTCACATAGACCTACCACGACAGCAGAACTAACACATGATCACACATGAACATACTTGTAGGCTCGGACTACAGGTCTGCCTATGCAGCAGAGACCTCCTAAGCAGACACTCAGGCAACCACTGCCATGGAAAAGTACAGTTTTGTACCTACCATAAATGTAGATGACCGAACAGGATTGCATCTGCAGTCCTTACAAATGGGTTGTCCTGTCATCAGGCAGCCCTTCGGTCGGCCGGATTCCAAAGTCTAGGTCTGGCCTCGGCTGGTGTCGCACTTCACCCGACGTCATAGCTGCAGTTTTTCGGGTATAAAGGCATCAGCCGATGCCATTTTCCTCAGTGTTTCTTGCCCCAGATGCCAGTTGCCCTCTTGGATATCTAAATTTTGGATAAATGCCAGTGTTTCCAAAAAGTAGAAGGCAAATGCAAAAAATAAGCATGTATGTACATATATACAAAGAAATACACCATAAGAGATCCCCCCCCCAGCTAGCTATTAGATGGGCAAATACCCTAGGAATACCACAGAGGGGAAGGAGGGTGGGTAATCCTGACTGCAGATGCAATCCTGTTCGGACATCTACATTTATGGTAGGTACAAAACTGTACTATGTCCTTCAAGGATGCATCTGCAGTCCTTACAAATGGGTAGAATACCATAGCCAAACTAGGGGAGGAGGAAGAAGAAATTATGGTGTAGTTAGGATCCCTTGCAAGACAGCAGTGGCAAACCCTGCTCGGGATCTAGAGTATAAAGGTAAGTTATAATGCTTGGCAAATGTATGCACGGAGGTCCAAGTAGCAGCCTCTATAATGTCCTTGGTAGCCACCTCGTAAGAAAGCTGTGGTAGTGGCTGTAGCCCTTGTAGAATGAGGCCTTATGTTCTGTGGAGTTTGCTTTCCATGGTAGGAGTAACAGAATCTGATGCAATTTCCTATCCACTTGGAGATTGTCTGTTTTGAAATTGCTTTTCCTTCCCTTCCTGTTGCATATGCTACCAGAAGCTGGTCAGTTTTTCTATTGCCCTTGGTTCTGTCCAGGTAGTAGCAACTGTTTATGTACATCCAAAGTATGCAGCAGTCTTTCCCCTGTTCTGTGGATTGGGAAGAAGGTAGGTAGGTGGATAGCCTGGTTTAAAGACACTCTGGATACCACCTTAGGCATAAATGTAGGATTTGTTCTCATGGACACTCTATCTTGATGGAAGATTAGGAAGGGTTGTACTGCCATTAAAGCCTGTAGCTCAGAAACCCTTCTTGCTGAGGTAATTGCCAGCAGAAAAGCAGTTTTCCAGGATAGGGGTTGAAGATCTGCTGTTGCTGCTGGTTCAAAGGGGAGTGTCAATTTTTCTAGCACAAAGTTCAAGTCCCATGCTGGTAATGGTGGTTTCCTAGGAGGTTTTACATTTTAATTCCTCTCAGAAACTGCCTGAGTAGAGGATGCGAGAAGGCAGGGGATCAAGCTGTATTCTGCAGAAATAGCTGATGCATGTATCTTGATGGAGGAATAGGACAGGCCTGTATGGAGAAGCTCTGCCAAATACTCCAGGATGTTGGCAATGTCTACCTTTGACACATCTTTTCCCCTTTCAGTACTCCAAATGAGAAACCTTTTCCATTTTCCTGCATAGTTCCTTCTTGTTGAGGGTCTGGGCCTCAAGGATAATGTCTTTAACCCTTTGGGATAAATCTGGGTTAGTTGCTCTTATGTAATGTTCCAGGCAGTCAGCTGCAGGGTTTTCAGGTTTGGATGCAGGATGTTGTAGCCGCTCTGAGTTAACAGCAAAGGAATCAGGGGTAGTGTCCACATTTTCCCCCGAGACATGCTCCTCAGTAATGGGTACCAATGTTGTCTTGGCCAGTCTGGAGCTATCAGAATGATCCTCGGACGTTCCTCTTTGATTTTCAATAGCACCTTGTGCATCAAAGGAAGAGGTGGGAATGCATATGCTGTCAGGCCTTTCCAACTGAAGGATAGGGAGTCCACCTTCCAAGCAAGTGGGTGGTACGTCCTTGTGCAGAATTTCTTGAGCTGGTGATTGAGTGGGGATGCGAATAGGTCTATTTGTGGCAGTCCCCATTTCTTTGTGATGACCTTGAAGATGTCCGGGTGTAGCATCCATTCGTGAGCATCCAAGGTAGTTCTGCTTAATTTGTCTGCTAGGATGTTTTCTTTTCCCGGTACAAAAATTGCTTGTAACTGAATGTTGTAGCTCAGAGCCATATTCCATAGGTCCAGTGCCATCCGGCATAGAGGGTATGAATGAGTGCCTCCCTGTTTGTTGATGTACCACATGACTGTGGTGTTGTCTGTTCTTATCATCAACTGCCCTTCTTGGAGGAATGGTCTGAAATTCTGGATTGCTAGTTTGACTGCCAGCATTTCCTTTTGATTTATGTGCAGGTGCAGCTGATCTGGAGTCCATAAGCCTTGTATGCACTTGTCCAGCATGTGGGCCCCCCAACCGAGGTCTGAGGCGTCCGTTGTGATGGTTTGGCTTGGTTGAATGCTGTGGAAGGGCAAACCTGGGTTTGACTGGCATGCCTGAGCCCACCATAGGAGCTCTTGTTTCAGGCATGGGATTAATGGTATTTCGGTTTCTAGGCTGTGCCTGTGTTGAGACCATAAATTCTTCAGGTACCACTGTAGCTTTCTCATATGCACTCTGGCATGAGGGACCAGGATTATGCAGGATGCCATGAAGCCCAAGGCCTGCAGTACTTTCCTTGCTGTTAGTTTGTTCTGCTTTGTTAATGCCAAGAAGTAGAGAGGAAGTTGTTCTTGTTTCTCTGCAGTTAGGAATGCCATCTGTTTTACTGTGTCCAATTCTGCACCTAAGAAGGTTATTCTTTGGGATGGTATCAGTCTTGATTTCTTTATATTGACTGTATATCCCAGGGCTTGTAGTAAGCGAATGACTCTTTGTAAGTCTTCTGTTAGCTTGTTTTTGTTGTCCGCTTGTATCAGGCAGTCGTCCAGGTATGGGTATATTTGGATTCCCTGAAGCCTGCAGTGAGCGATTACTGATGCCAGGCATTTCGTGAACACTCTGGGCGCAGTAGATAAACCAAAAGGCAATGCTGAGAATTGATAATGCTCTGATCCTGCAAGAAATCTGAGGTATCTTCTGCAATTTGGTCGTATGGGGACATGCAGGTATGCCTCCTTGAGATCTAGAGTCACCAGCCAATACTCCTTGCCCAGCATGGGAAGAAGTTGCTGTAGGGTCAGCATTTTGAATTTTGGAACAATGATGAATGTGTTTAAAGCGGACAGGTCGAGAATAGGCCTCCAATTTTTCTCTTTTCTTGGTACCAAGAATAGTCTGGAGTAAAATCCCTTTCCTTGTTCCATAGATGGTACCCCTTCCACAGCTCTCATCTTTACTAATTGAGCTATTTGATTTAGAGCTTCTGTCTTTTGATTTGGTGGTAGGTTTGGCATTCCTCTTTTTCCTGGTAAAGTATGGAAATGAAACCTGTAGCCTTGGTCTATAGTTTGCAAAATCCACTTGTCTCTTGTGATGTAGTGCCAGTTTTTTGAAAATAGGGCTAGCTTTCCGCCTAAGGGTGCTGCTATTTGTTCCCTGGTAGGCGGTGACAGAGCCAAGCCACTGTGATTGTCCTGTTGCAGTGGTAGTAGTTGTGTCTGTGCCTCGCTGGTTGTTACCTTGCCACTGGCGTCCCCTGTAGGCACCTCCTCTGGATTGATTTCTGCCTCTTGAACGCCTATTCCTGCCTCTCTGGGTTTTAGAGGAGTCTGGAAAGGACCAATTTTTGGAAGGCCAGTTCCTGCTAAACCTTGGAGGCTGAACCTGTAAGAAACCTTTCACTGTTTGTACAGATTTTGCCTTCTCTTCCATTTTCTTCAGTACCTGTTGAGCAGGAGAACCAAATAAACTGACCTTATCCATAGGAGCATCTAATAGTTTTGCTTTAACATGATCCGGCAAGACCTGTTCTTTCAACCATGCATGTCTTCTTATAACTGTGCCAGTCATGGCTGATCTAAAGGAAGCCTCCAGTGCATCATAGCCACATTTTAAAGAATGGTTACTAACCTGCTGAATGTTATGCACCATTTCTAGAACATATTTCTTATCTAAAGAATCATCAGAGGACAATTTCTTAGTTAACTGATCAAGCATAAACTCCTTGTATTGGATCATATGAAACTGACAGTTCAATGCCCTAGCTGAGAGAGTAGCAGAGGTGTATACTTTTTTACCCCATCTCTCTAAGGACCTGGATTCCCTTTCAGAAGGAAGAGGGTTTTTAACTGAGGTCGAAGCTACTGCCTTAGGCCCCTGGGAGATAGTCTCGGGATCTGCAAAAGGAGCCTTGTATAAATGATGATGTGTGTCCGGGACCCTGTAGAACCTATCGGGCTTAGCAGGGGCTGGAGGCAAAGTATCAGGAGCAGTGCAAGCATCGTTAAATGCATCATCTACAACAGGGAGAACTGGAGGTATAGCTAAAGGCCTATGTTGTGGTAAATGCAAAAAGGTCTTAAGCCTTTTCCTTGAATCTGAGAAATCTTGTCCCTGCCATTGGAATTGCTCTCTCATGGCATGTAAGGTTTCCCCAAAGGAAAATTCCTCTGGTGGAGAGGCAGAAGGAATCGATTCCTCAGCATCGGAGTCTTCATAAGTAGAAAAAGGAGCCTCTGGATGGTCTGTATTGTCTGTATCATCAGAAGAATCATCTGAGGACACTGGCTCAGGGGTCTTTGCTCTAGGTCTCTTTTCTGGAGGAGGATGAGAAGCCCTATCTGGATGAGATTGGGATCCCCTTATTAAAGAGATGAGATCCTCTGCCAGAGTGAGCATTTGGGAACTGGAACTGGGCCTGTGAGAGGGGGGCTTAACAGGCACAGTTTTAGAAGTTTTGGCTGCTTTAGCCCTGGCAAAGGCCTTTATGGACATGGCTGCAGGCGGCCTAGCAGCACCACGTGCAGGGGTTGAAACATCCAAAGGAATGGTGTCCGATAATTCTTGTGAAACCACAGTAGCAGGCTGCATTTCAGAGGCCGATTCAACCAGGTTAGAAGGGGCCTCAGTAGTAGTCATGGATTCGGCTGAAGATAGAACCGTTTGCTCGGTTTCGGCTGAAACCGAGACACTCGCGGTTTGCTTAACCGTGGTTTCGCCCGAAACCGCGGACCGCGAGTGTCGGTCCTTTTCTTTGCGTTTCTTAATAACTTGTGAAGTCGGAGGATCCGACAGCATTATGTACGCAAAATCTGAGCCGAAAAACTGTTCAGCAAACTCCAACCGACGTCTAAGCGTCCGTCGGTTGAAAGAAGCACAGGCTAAACAAGCTGCTACGTCGTGGTCTGGGCCTAAACAAGGTAAGCAGTAAGAGTGGAAATCTTTATGAGGTATTTGTTTCCCACAAGTTAAACAGTTATTAACTTTTTCTGACATCGGCTGAGGCAAGAAAGAGTCCCCAACGGGGTACTTAGCTTTTAGAAGTCTTCAAGTAGTATTCGTAGTAGTAATCTCTGGATCTGACCGACCGCACTTGCGAACAGCTTCTGCTTGGCCACGGCAAGAAAGACTGAGGAAAATGGCGTCGGCTGATGCCTTTATACCCGAAGAACTGCAGCTATGACGTCGGGTGAAGTGCGACACCAGCCGAGGCCAGACCCAGACTTTGGAATCCGGCCGACCGAAGGGCTGCCTGACGACAGGACAACCCATTTGTAAGGACTGCAGATGCATCCTTGAAGGACATCGAACACGTGCAACACATATCATGCAAAGCCAATGTGCTGAACACTCACAGCCATTAACAGTAAACAACACACCTCATACACCTGCACTAGGTTCCTCTATCATCAGGCACACTGACATCACGTTCACCAGGCTTAACGAGGTGAGGGTCACGGTGTGCAGCCTGTCGGGCACTACGACCTGCCACATAACACAAACACTCAAGTAACCCCAAGGCAAGTACAGGTATGACTCAGTCAATGTCCATGCTGGTGTGAATGACCTGACACATACCTCCCTGGACTACATGACATGAGACAGTATGGAGCTCTCTGAGCACGTAGCCCAAGACAGTTTGACCCTGACCTTGAGTAGCATCCTACCCTCACCAAGAACGATGCCACAATATCAAGGCACGATGATCCCTTCCAACAATTGACTGACATACTGGTGTCATTCACAGGTGTGCCGATGCCTGCCATCTTGGGGTGGTATGCTTTGCTAGGGACAGCGTGCACCTGTCACCCCTGTCCTATTGGAATTTGGCGGAGCCTCTTGCTACACCCATAGTGCCTGTATTAAGCAAGGCTCATAAGGCAAACCCACATCCATTTGTATCACAAAGGATGAGGAAGTAAGAGTGATGCTACTCAACACCGGAAGTCTAGACCTCAGGATGCACGCACTCAAAACCCTACTTAGCATTATGGACATCGATATCTGTGCAGTAACATAAACCTGTTTCAGGTTTCACAGGAGCACACCAGCACTACCAAGTTATAGCTGTTACCATTCTTGTCGGCCCCAACACTTGAACAAGGGAGGGGGAGTATCAATATTCAACCCAGATTCCCATGCCTCCACATTGGTGGCAAAGTACAACATAGGTGTTAGGCCATTGAGTACAGAAGACGTAGTTGGGGACCTGGGGAAGAAACATGATAGCAGTCTGTCATTTGTCAACCACATGGCCAACGTGGATTAAAAGACATGTTATATAGCCCAGCTAATCATGAGGGATTCACATGTATGGCAGGGGAGGTCATTGTGCCTCTTTACTCATCCATCATCAGGCCTATAATTGCGTACAATGCACCTTTTGGGATGTACCTAACCAGACACCTACAGCAACTGGTACAGGACAACAGTACCTCATCAAGAGGATGCAATGGCTCAAACAGATGTCATATGCTGCCCAGGTAAAGGAAATCCAGCTGGACTCAGTGGCATACTGCCTGTTCGGAGGCAATCTGTGCGTGCCATATATAGCCATGTCCAACCCAGCAGTAATGAACATGCTGCACCTCAGGTAATCAGAGTCCCATACAGCCACATGCTCAGGAGACCTGAACCTCAGCACTGACATACATGGACATGCTGGAGGGGCATATTCCTAACCAAGAGGCTCCCTTCACTCTGTAATGAACTCACACTAAAGGTTAGGCAGAGTCCCTCATTGACTCTCTTCCATAGGAATCTGGATGAGTGGATGGAGATCATAGTTGTACCCCAGGTATCACTTCTATGTTACTGTTAGACAGAGGCACAGTATACTAACGTCGGACAAGGGCATAGCAGCATAACTTGTAATTGGGTGGCGAAAGACAAACACATTCTACTAGGCTTATCAATGCCCTAGGGCAAATAGCCTAGTATGAACCTATGAACATGTGTGTACTGCTATAGTACTTCTGCCATATGTTGCATGTGTGTGTGTTGTGGGGGATGCACAAGTAATGGCCAGATATTTCTGCACAGGCGACATGTCTGACACACTCCCTACATACTGGATGTGTGTTGCCATCCAACCCTGTGATGTGGACACACATTACTCAGCCTGGATATACATATCCCAACAACACCACAAGCACAGTACACTACCTTGCTATGTATGCATGTAATTGCACAGTTATTCACTAGTTATGACTGTGATGCTATCCATGCAGCCCATTGGGCCAGTGGAAGCCACAACACACACTGCCGGCCCCTTTGCATATGCTTACCACAGACATCCCACATACTGCATGTACTGTGCACACACATATCTAACCCAGAACATCTGCACACCACTTATTAATCCTGTCCAGTGGACTACAGATACAGGCACATTGTATAACAATAGCAGGAGGCTACTGCAGCACAGGGCAGATTCACATGAAGGCAAGGCATCTGTGGTCATCAGTGTTAAGATGCTTCACATTCACCAAATGCACAGATATTGGCAACATTGTTGCAGACAGTTTAGGTGCAGGTACCCCCCCCATTCTCCTACACATGTGGTATTAGTTATCCCAGATGACTGTAACCTCCCTATCCTCTCACATGTCCAGGTGAGGGCCACCCTCAACATTGCAGAACACATAGCATCACTGTTACGACATGGTATCCCTGGATGTGTGCTACATTCACCCCTGGAGGACATAGCACCACATGATATACTGATATTAATCCCTGGCCATACTACAGGATATGTACCTGAACAGTGCCATACATACACAGTGGTCCCACACCAATGAGGAGTAACCTGTACTGACCCTGGTAACTACTGCATCATATGCACAACTGGCCTTGTGTTCTAAGCTATGGAAGTTTTAAGTATGGGCAACATGTACAGCAATATTACATATGTATATATTTCAGGACTATGTACACACAACCTATCTCATGGACATACCTATAGATAGTAAACTATGATACATTTGGAGGTGTCACAGTAAACACAGTATTAACCTGCTACTTTGCATTACCTGTGTTTGTGGCAGCTGTTGCTGTGTCAGTGGTGCTGCTTGCTGCTTGCTGTTTTCTACTGCTGCTGCTGGCAGTCTGTATAATTTCTTATTTCTGTCTCTCTCTTTCTCATTAGGTTTGTGCAATGACTGTATTGCATGTGTGGAGTGTGGGTACTGAATGCTTTTGTAGGTATCTGCATAGGCCCATGTGATGGCCTCTGCACCAATTGTAAGGCAGCATTGGCTAATTGCATACAGCCAGTTGTGTACTGATTTCATGTCTCACTGTGATTTCAGGACAGTGCTATAAAAAGGTATGTGAGATAAGTGTTGCCCTTTCAGATTGTAAGGGCGTGGACCATGCTGGTATGCTGTTGGAAAATGTTCTGTGAGTGTGAAGGTTAGTACATCTCTCATGCTTCATGCTGTGTTGTGAATTCAGGTTGCTGCATTTCTCCCACCTGTTCCCTGTAGTAAGTGTGTATGCATACTGACACCTACAACTATATTTATTATGTATTGCTATATATACATATGCGTACATATACATACTTTCATATATGTACATTAGCTGACAATATTGGGTACAAGCTAACAATTTGCAGGGCTGTTTCTGTTAACACACACTAGTATGGGAATCCAGTAATTGGGACAGTGGAAGTCTGTCTGACATGCTTAGGGTAGTACACATCCTATATTGCCTTTATCTTCATTCCTACTATTACATGTTCCACTTATTTAGCACTATATTCCTGTATGAGAGTCATGTCTTGCTGGTAGGTCATACAGACTAGTGTTACAATGGTCTTGTGGTAGGGCCTACTAGTATGCTTGTATTTTGCTTTCAAATTGAGTACAGGGTCTATCAATCAAAGTGCTGGAGGCACCTTCCAGCAGTAAAGGGGTTAGTAGGTCTCACAGGAGTCAGGCTGTGTTGCAGATTCTGGCTGCTGCATTTATCTTCACTGTTTCCTGTAGTGAGTGTGTATGGATACTGACACCTACAACTATATTTCATATGTATTAATGTATATTTATATGTATGTATGTGTACATATACATACCTTCATATATGTACATTACCTTACATTATTATGTACAAGCTGACAATTAGCAGGGCTGTTTCTGTTAACACTGTTCTAGTGTGGGAATCCAGTAATTCAGCCATTAAAACTCTACCTGAAATGCTTTGGATAGTACACCTCTTATATTGCCTTTATATTGATCCCTACTATTACATGTTATATTTATTTTAGCACAATGTTCTCATATGGCAGTTATGGCTTAGTGGTAGGTCATACAGGCCAATGTTACCAAGGTCCTGGGTTTGAGACTGGCAATGGGAATTTATTTTTCTTTCCAAACCTTCGAAATGAGTACAGGACCTGTCAATCAAAGTGCTGAAGCCACCTTTAAGCAGTTAAAAAGGTTAGTGGGTCTCAGAGGGGTCAGGCTGTGTTGCAGATTCTGGCTGCTGCATTTATCTTCATTGTCTCCTGTAGTGAGTGTGTATGGATACTGACACCTACGACTATATTTCATATGTATAACTATATATTTATATATATGCATGTGTACATATACATACCTTCTTATGTGTACATTACCTTACATTATTATGTACAAGCGAACAATTAGCAGGGCTGTTTCTGTTAACACTGAACTAGTGTGGGAATCCAGTAATTCAGCCATTAAAACTCTACCTGAAATGCTTTGGGTAGTACACCTCCTATATTGCCTTTATATTGATTCCTACTATTACATGTTATATTTATTTTAGCACTATGTTCTTGTATGACAGTCATGACTTAGTGGTAGGTCATACAGACTGATGTTACCAAGGTTCTGGGTTCGAGACTGGCAGGGGAATTTATTTTTCTTTCCAGGTTTTCAAAATGAGTACAGGACCTGTCAATCAAAGTGCCATAAAGGCACTTTTAAGCACTTAAAACCAGGTCTGCGCTCGTTTGAGCGGAGCTCACACATGCGCACTGGCGGTGAGCTCTGCTAACACACGCGCACACCCGCGCTATTTTCTTTGAAAGAAAAGAAAAAGGGGTGACAGGAAAGTGGTGAAAAAGGGGTCACAAAGAGGGTAAGACAGTAGGGAAACAAGCGTGGGATTTGCAGGAAGGATGTAGGTAAGGCCCATAGATGCCCATGTCTTTCGCAGCAACAGCTGTGTATTTCTATGTATTTTGGTGAGACATTTGAAACCTTCCACCCCTGAGAGAGGTGTCAGGACAACATTAATATTTGTTGTAGAGCCAATTGTAATTAACAGTTTAAATGTCCAGCGGACATGTGTGCAACATGGACAGCTATGTATGGGGCGTAATTTTTTTGTGGGACAGAGTGCCCCTTTTTTTTTTCAGGTGAGAGTGGTATGTCAGGTGAAGGAAGTCGGTATAGCTGGGGAGGTAGGTTGGGTAGGTTAACAGACAAGACAGACAAGACGCATACAGGGGTGGTGTATGACACAAGTGGGGGAGGTTACACAATTGACAGGGATGGAGGTTGGGATATCCAAGACGCATGAGCCCACAGATGGCAACAGTGGAACTGATATCCCCACCCATAGGCAGTTGCCACTGTTCCTTCACAGCCCAGGACGGGGCTGTGCTGGGGGCTGTGTAGGCGGGGCTACGGGCATGCCCGTAAGCTATGCCACCCAAGCCTCGAGCTGGCGTAGGGGCCCAAGAACAGAGTCTTGGATCTCCCTTCGCACCACAGACCGGACACCTTGGAGGGTGAGTGGACGTACTCCTCCGGCCACGCTTGCAGTGGGGGGACGGGCCCCATCCCCTGCAGCGCTTCCACCCGAAGGTGGCACAGGGCCACCGAAGGAGGGTCCGGCCTGGGCACTAGTGCCAGGTGCAATCGCCAGCTGAGGTGGGAGAGGTGGGTCCGCTGGGACCCGCCTTCCCAAACATTCTAGGTTTGTGAGTAGTTATGTTAGTTTGGGTTAGTGGCATTTTATTCCATTCAAATTAGTTGTAACAGCATGCATTGGTATTCCCATTAAACAAACACCCAGATATTCACACCATTGCACAATGGGCATATCAATATCACATGCATTATTTGAACAGGGATACAAATTCAAACAACATGCCGGGTTGATTGATGGCAACAGGCCATCAGGTTTGCAGGTATGAACAGGGTGCATGCACAAACAGACATGCATATATTTTTTAAACGGACAAATGTCCATGGTTAATGGAATGTTCACATACCAATATTTAGTGGGTGTTTACAATTGCAATTATAGGATGGGGTGGAGAAAGAAAATGATGACACATTCATAACTTACACATTGATATACATTTGTAATAGGTACACAATTAACTTGAGTCTGATTTTTTAAAATGATTTTTATTTGGCTGTCATGCTAGACCTGTTACAAATACATCACTATCCTACTTATTTTGAATTTGATCAGATACATCATCCTGCTACACTTTGATGACAGGACAGGGGACAACTATGACTGTTTAGTCTGTCAGATAATCATTCATTCTATCTGCAAATTGTTTACTGTTATCACCATATACAGATTTCGGCCTAGACATTCCAGATTCAGACACACTGAAATCAGTTTGGGATGTTAATTTGTACTTCCCACATGCATTTAGTTCTGTAGAAACACACTGAGGCTTATATATTCAGGGGTTATTACTACTTTATTTATTCATACATGACCCTTTCTGTCAGTCTCACACATCCTGTAACTTCACAGTTCAGGTTGGTACTTCTAGGCTTTGTTCACATATTAGACCTGTGGTGATTCAAACACTTTCCAACAGTCTCACTTCTGTCATGATTCAGCATTTCAACAGGGGATAAATCTCACATGTGACTACCTCAGATTCTGAAGCTGTACTCTGGAGACTACTGCAGGTTATACTATATTTAATTAATGGTGGGACATCTGTATTACAGCACTATTTATTTCTATCAATTATATTTCCAGTTACACTTGCATACTGATGAACTTGTTGCAGCCATACCTGCAGACTTTCAATTCTTGCTTGCACATTATATTACTTTTAATCAATACACTGCAGTGTTCTGATACATGCTACACTATAATATTTATTTACAAGTACTAGGTGGGGTTACTAACCTGCATGGTGGCGCAGCCGCGCCAGCCTACGGTCATGCATCTCGCGGTTCGCAGAGTGGACACCTGCAGCTGTAATACAAAGGAAGTAATATTGGACTACACATCTCCATGGTATCAGCTAGTTGAAATCCTTACATACATGAGTAAAATGTAACTTACTCAGTAGTGGGGCGTTGGGCATATCCCGGGCCTCCTGGATCCATTGGGTCAACTGGTCTTGCTTACACCGCTTCAGGTCCGCATGGTGGTGACGGACCTGCTCACCAGTGCGTGGAATGCCAGTAGCACTGGTCAGATCATGAGCCAAACGGTCCCATACCTCCGCCCTATATGCTCCCCATGAGACCTGGCCCTGCATGAGTTGGGCCTCATGAGGGTGGACTAGGAGCCAGACCATGTATCTGGACTCCTCAATGCCCCAACGCTGTGCTCGAATGCAACGTCCCTCACCTAGTCCACTCATGCTGACTGCAGGTCTGTTCTACAATCGGTTATGCTGTGTATTCCCGCCTATGGGGCTTATATATACCGCTTTTCCCGCACATTTCTGTGACTGGCCATTTTGGAATTGTAT
>NC_056732.1:1888501118-1888546663 GCF_019279795.1 Protopterus annectens | reverse complement strand
GTTGACAGGAGAGTACTGTCTTAACATAATGCAACTTGAACATGCAATCACTAATGTCATGCGAACACTACCTCAGTGTAATGTAACTAGAACAGACAACCAGTAATGTCGACATGAGAATACTACCTCAGAATAATGCAACTAGAATGGGCAGTCAGTAATGTTGACAGGAGAGTACTGTCTTAACATAATGCAACTTGAACATGCAATCACTAATGTCATGCGAACACTACCTCAGTGTAATGTAACTAGAACAGACAACCAGTAATGTCGACATGAGAATACTACCTCAGCATAATGCAACTAGAATGGGCAGTCAGTAATGTTGACAGGAGAGTACTGTCTTAACATAATGCAACTTGAACATGCAATCACTAATGTCATGCGAACACTACCTCAGTGTAATGTAACTAGAACAGACAACCAGTAATGTCGACATGAGAATACTACCTCAGAATAATGCAACTAGAATGGGCAGTCAGTAATGACATAATCACAACAATACCTCACCATAATGCAACTAGAACAGGCAGTCAATACCCTCACAAGAGAATACTACCTCAGCGTAATGCAACTAGAACAGGCAATTAGTAATATTGGCATGAGAATAATACCTCAGCTTAATGCAACTAGAACAGACAATCAGTAATATCTGCATGAGAATACTACCTCAGCATAATGCAAGTAGAACAGGCAGTCAGTATACACCAGTAAACTTAAACATATACATCTACAGGTCAGTGATGCTATTGCACACAGCAGTAAACATAAACATATAGCTACAGGCCAATGATGTCACTGTACACAACAATGAAGATAAACATATACACTTACAGGTCAGTGATGCTACTGTACAGAACAGTGAACATAAACATACACACCTACAGGTCAATCATGCTACTGTATACAATGGGGAACATAAACATATACACCTACAGGCCAGTGATGCTACTGTCCACAACAGTGAACATAAACATATACACATATAGGCCAATGATGCCATTGTACACAACAATGAACATAAACATATACACCTACAGGTCAGTGATGCTTCTGTACACAAAAGTGAACATAAACATGTACACGTATAAGCCAATGATGTTACTGTAAACAACAGTGAACATAAACATATACACATACAGGCCAATTTTGTCATGAAACACAATGAACATAAACATATATGTATACAGGCCAATGATGACACAGTACACAACAGTAAACATAAACATATACACATACAGGCCAATGATGCTACTGTACACACCAGTTTGTATAAACATATACAAGTATAGGCCAATGATGCTACTGTACACAATAGGGAACATAAACATATACACAAACAGGTCATTGATGGTACTGTACTCAACAGTGACCATAAACATATACAAGAATAGGCCAGTGATGCTACTGCACACAACAGTAAACTTAAACATATACATCTACAGGTCAGTGATGCTACTGCACACAGCAGTAAACATAAACATATAGCTACAGGCCAAGGATGGCACTGTACACAACACTGAAGATAAACATATACACTTACAGGTCAGTGACGCTACTGTACACAACAGTGAACATTAACATATACACCTACAGGCCAGTTTTGCTACTATGCAGAACAATGAACATTAACATATACACCTACAGGCCAATGATGCTACTGTACAAAACATTGAACATAAACATACACACCTACAGGTCAATCATGCTACTGTATACATTGGGGAACATAAACATATACACCTACAGGTGAGTGGTGCTACTGCACACAGCAGTGAACATAAATGTATACACGTATAATCCAATGATGCTACTGTACACATCAGTGAACATAAACATATACACCTACAGGCCAATGATGCTACTGTACACAGCAGTGAACTTAACCATATACACGAATAGGCCAATGAAGCTACTGTACACAACAGTGAACCTAAACATATACACATACAGGCCAATGGGGCTACTGTACATAACAGTGTATATTAACATATACACTTATAGGTCAATGATGTTATTGTACGCAATGGGAACATAAACATATATACCTACAGGCCAATGATGCTACTGTACACAACAGTGATTATAAACATATACACCTACAGGCCAGTGATGATACTGTACACAACAGTGAACATAAGCATATACACCTACATGCCAATGATGCTACTGTACACAACAGTGAACACAAACATATACACGTATAGGCCAATGATGCCATTGTACACAACAGTGAACATAAACATGCACACCTACAGGCCAATGATAACACAGTACACAACAGTGAACATAAACATATACACCTACAGGTCAGTGATGGTACTGTACAAAACAGTGAACATAAATATATACACCTGAAGGTCAGTGATGATACTGTACACAACAATGAAGATAAACATATACGCTTACAGGTCAGGGATGCTACTGTACACAACAATGAACATTAACATATACACCTACAGGTCAGTGATGCCACTGTACACAACAGAGAACATTAACATATACACCTACAGGCCAATTATGTTACAGTACAAAACTTTGAACATAAACATACACACCTACAGGTCAGTCATGCTACTGTACCTAATGCTGAACAAAAACATATACACCTACAAGTCAATCAGGCTACTGTATACAATGGGGAACATAAGCATATACACCTACAGGCCACTTATGCTATTGTATACAGCAGTAAACATAAACATATACATCTAGAAATCAGTGATGCTACTGCACACAACAGTGAACATAAACATATACACGTATAGGCCAATGATGCTACTGTACACAACAGTGAACAGAAACATATACACATACAGTCCAATGATGACCCAATACACAACAATGAACATAAACATATATACATACAGGCCAATGATGACACAGCACACAACAGTGAACATAAACATATTCACATATATGCCAATGATGCTACTGTACACAATGGGGAACATAAAAATATACACCTACAGGTCCGTGATGCTACTGTACACAACAGTGTATATAAGCATATGCACATATAGGCCAATGATGCTACTGTACACATCAGTGAACATAAACATATACACCTACAGGTCAGTGATGGTACTGTACACAGCAATGAAGATTAAAATATACACTTACAGGTCAGGGATGCTACTGTACACAACAGTGAACATTAACATATGCACCTACAGGTCAGTGATGCGACACTACAGAACAGTGAAAATTAACATATACACCTACACGTCAGTCATGCCACTTTACATAACAGTGAATATTAACATATACACCTACAGGCCAATGATGGTACTGTACTCAACAGTGACCATAAACATATACAAGAATAGGCCAGTGATGCTACTGCACACAACAGTAAACTTAAACATATACATCTACAGGTCAGTGATGCTACTGCACACAGCAGTAAACATAAACATATAGCTACAGGCCAAGGATGGCACTGTACACAACACTGAAGATAAACATATACACTTACAGGTCAGTGACGCTACTGTACACAACAGTGAACATTAACATATACACCTACAGGCCAGTTTTGCTACTATGCAGAACAATGAACATTAACATATACACCTACAGACCAATGATGCTACTGTACAAAACATTGAACATAAACATACACACCTACAGGTCAATCATGCTACTGTATACATTGGGGAACATAAACATATACACCTACAGGTGAGTGGTGCTACTGCACACAGCAGTGAACATAAACGTATACACGTATAATCCAATGATGCTACTGTACACATCAGTGAAAATAAACATATACACCTACAGGCCAATGATGCTACTGTACACAGCAGTGAACTTAACCATATACACGAATAGGCCAATGAAGCTACTGTACACAACAGTGAACCTAAACATATACACATACAGGCCAATGAGGCTACTGTACATAACAGTGTATATTAACATATACACTTATAGGTCAATGATGTTGTTATGCATAATGGGAACATAAACACATATACCTACAGGCCAATGATGCTACTGTACACAACAGTGATTATAAACATATACACCTACAGGCCAGTGATGATACTGTACACAACAGTGAACATAAGCATATACACCTACATGCCAATGATGCTACTGTACACAACAGTGAACACAAACATATACACGTATAGGCCAATGATGCCATTGTACACAACAGTGAACATAAACATGCACACCTACAGGCCAATGATAACACAGTACACAACAGTGAACATAAACATATACACCTACAGGTCAGTGATGGTACTGTACAAAACAGTGAACATAAATATATACACCTGAAGGTCAGTGATGATACTGTACACAACAATGAAGATAAACATATACGCTTACAGGTCAGGGATGCTGCTGTACACAACAATGAACATTAACATATACACCTACAGGTCAGTGATGCCACTGTACACAACAGAGAACATTAACATATACACCTACAGGCCAATTATGTTACAGTACAAAACTTTGAACATAAACATACACACCTACAGGTCAGTCATGCTACTGTACCTAATGCTGAACAAAAACATATACACCTACAAGTCAATCAGGCTACTGTATACAATGGGGAACATAAGCATATACACCTACAGGCCACTTATGCTATTGTATACAGCAGTAAACATAAACATATACATCTAGAAATCAGTGATGCTACTGCACACAGTGAACATAAACATATACACGTATAGGCCAATGATGCTACTGTACACAACAGTGAACAGAAACATATACACATACAGTCCAATGATGACCCAATACACAACAATGAACATAAACATATATACATACAGGCCAATGATGACACAGCACACAACAGTGAACATAAACATATTCACATATATGCCAATGATGCTACTGTACACAATGGGGAACATAAAAATATACACCTACAGGTCCGTGATGCTACTGTACACAACAGTGTATATAAGCATATGCACATATAGGCCAATGATGCTACTGTACACATCAGTGAACATAAACATATACACCTACAGGTCAGTGATGATACTGTACACAGCAATGAAGATTAAAATATACACTTACAAGTCAGGGATGCTACTGTACACAACAGTGAGCATTAACATATGCACCTACAGGTCAGTGATGCGACACTACAGAACAGTGAAAATTAACATATACACCTACACGTCAGTCATGCCACTTTACATAACAGTGAATATTAACATATACATCTACAGGCCAATTATGTTACAGTACAAAACATTGAACATAAACATACACACCTACAGGTCAATCATGCTACTGAACCTAATGCTGAACAAAAACATATGCACCTACAAGTCAATCATGCTACTGTATACAATGGGGAACATAAACATACACACCTACAGGCCAATGATGCAATTGTATACAACAGTAAACATAAACATATACATCTACAGGTCAGTGATGCTACTGCACAGAGCAGTGAACATAAACATATACATGTATAGGCCAATGACGCTACTGTACACAACAGTGAACAGAAACATATACACATACAGGCCAATGATGACTCAATACACAACAATGAACATAAACCTATATACATAAAGGCCAATGATGACACAGTACACAGCAGTGGACATAAACATATACACCTACAGGTCAATGATGCTACTGTACACAATGGGGAACATAAACATATACACCTACAGGTCAGTGATGCTACTGTACACAACAGTGTATGTAAGCATATGCACATATAGGCCAATGATGCTACTGTACACATCAATGAACATAAACATATACACCTGCAGGCCAATGATGCCACTGTACACAACAGTGAGCGTAAACATATACATGTGTAGGCCAATGATGCTACTGTACACAACAGTGAACATAAACATATACACCTACAGGCCAATGATTCTACTGTACACAACAATGAACATAAACATATATACATATTGGCCAATGATGCTACTGTACACCATGCTGTACATAAACATATACACATTCACACCAATGATGGCACGATACACAATGAACATAAACATATATTCATACAGGTCAATGATGACACAGTACACAACAGTGAACATAAACATATACACGTCTATGCCAATGATGCTACTGTACACAACAGTAAACATAAACATATACACCTACAGGCCAGTGATGCTACTGTACACAGCAGTGAATATAAACATATACACCTACAGGCCAATGATGCTTCTGTACACAACATTGAACATTAACATATACACTTACAGGTCAGTGATGCTACTGTACACAACAGTGAACATAAACATATAACGTATAGTCCAATGATGCTACTTTGCACAACAGTGTATATAAACATATATTCCTACAGGTCAGTGATGCTACTGTACACAACAATGAAGATAAACGTATGCAGTTAAAGGTCAGTGATGCTACTGTACACAACAGTGAACATTAACATATACACCTACAGACTAGTGATGCTACTCTACACAACAGTGAACATTAACATATACACCTACAGGTCAGTGATGCCACTGTACACAACAGTGAATATTAACATATACACCATTAAGGCTTATTATGTTACAGTACAAAACATTGAACATAAACATACACACCTACAGGTAAATCATGCTACTGTACCTAATGCTGAACAAAGACATATGCACCTACAAGTCAATCATGCTACTGTATACAATGGGCAACATAAACATATACACCTACAGGCCAATGATGCTACTGTATAAAACAGCAAACTTAAACTTATACATCTACAGGTCAGTGATGCTATTGCACACTGCAATAAACATAAACATATACCTACAGGCCAATGATGTCACTGTACACAACAATGAAGATAAACATATACACTTACAGGTCAGTGATGCTACTATACAGAACAGTGAACATGAACATAAACACCTACAGGTCAATCATGCTACTGTATACAATGGGGAACATAAACATTTACACCTACAGGCCAGTGATGCTACTGTACACAACAGTGAACATAAACATATACACGTATGGGCCAATGATGCTACTTTACACAACAGTGAACATAAACATATACACCTACAGGTCAGTGATGCTTCTGCACACAGCAGTGAAAATAAACATGTACATGTATAAGCCAATGATGCTACTGTAAACAACAGTGAACATAAACATATACACATACAGGCCAATTTTGACATGAAACACAACAATGAACATAAACATATATACATACAGGCCAATGAGGACACAGTACACAACAGTAAACATAAACATATACAGGCCAATGATGCTACTGTACACAACAGTGTATATAAACAAATACATGTGTAGGCCAATGATGCTACTGTACACAACAGTGTGTTTAAACAAATACACGTAGAGGCCAATGATGCTACTGTACACAATAGGAACATAAACATATACACAAACAGGTCAGTAATGCTACTGTACACAACAGTGTATATAAGCATATACATGTATGGGCCAATGATGCTACTGTACACATCAGTGAACATAAACATATACACCTACAGGCCAATGATGGTACTGTACACAACAGTGACCTAAACATATACAAATATAGGCCAATGATGCTACTGCACACAACAGTAAACTTACACATATACATCTACAGGTCAGTGATGTTACTGCACACAGCAGTAAACATAAACATATAGCTACAGGCCAAGGATGGCACTGTACACAACAGTGAACACAAACATATACATGTATAGGCCTATGATGCTACTGTACACAACAGTGAACATAAACATGCACACCTACAGGCCAATGATAACAAGTACACAACAGTGAACATAAACATATACACCTACAGGTCAGTGAAGCTACTGAACAAAACCATGAACATAAGCATATACACCTACAGGCCAATGATGCTGCTGTACACAACAGTGAACATAAATATATACACTTACAAGCCATTGTTGACACAATGCACAACAGTGAACATAAACATATATACCTACAGGTCAGTGATGCTACAGTACACAACAGTGAACATAAATATATACACCTACGGGTCAGTTAAGCTAGAGTACACAACAGTGAACATAAACATATACAGCTACAGACCAATGATGCTACTGTACACAACAGTGAACATAAATATATACACTTACAGGCCAATGATGACACAGTACACAACAGTGAACATAAACATATACACCTACAGGTCAGTGATGCTACTGTACACAAGAGTGAACATAAACATATACACATATAGACCACTGATGCTACTTTACACAACAGTGTATATAAGCATATATACCTTCAGGCCAATGATGCTTCGGTACAGAACAATGAAGATAAATGTATACTCTTACAGGTCAGTATTGCCACTGTACACAACAGTGAACATTAACATATACACCTACAGGTCAGTGATGCGACACTACAGAACAGTGAAAATTAACATATACACCTACACGTCAGTCATGCCACTTTACACAACAGTGAACATTAACATATACATCTACAGGCCAATTATGTTACAGTACAAAACATTGAACATAAACATACACACCTACAGGTTAATCATGCTACTGAATCTAATGCTGAACAAAAACATATGCACCTACAAGTCAATGATGCTACTGTACACAATGGGGAATATAAACATATACACCTACAGGCCAATGATGCTACTGTATACAACAGTAAATATAAACATATACATCTACAGGTCAGTGATGCTACTGCACAGAGCAGTGAACATAAACATATACACGTATAGGCCAATGACGCTACTGTACACAACAGTGAACAGAAACATATACACATACAGGCCAATGATGACTCAATACACAACAATGAACATAAACCTATATACATACAGGCCAGTGATGACACAGTACACAGCAGTGAACATAAACATATACACATACAGGCCAATGATGCTACTGTACACAACAATGAACATAAACATATACACCTATAGGTCAATGATGCTACTGTACACAACAGTGTATATAAGCATATGCACATATAGGGCAATGATACTACTGTACACATCAGTGAACATAAACATATACATCCACAGGCCAATGATGCCACCGTACACAACAGTGAACATTAACATATACACCTACAGGACTGTGATACTACTGGACACAATGGTGAACATAGGTTCATAGGTTGGTACTAGGCTATCAGCCCTAGGGCCTATACAAGCCTAGCCATAACAATCCCCTGGCTATTTTTTCCCACAGTATTTACTTCCCTGGACCCCTGTCTAGCAGAGTGACTGATGTGATCCCCAGGGTGAATTTCCTTTCTCCCATCCAATTGTCAAGGTTCCTTTTGAAGAGGGCCAAAGAGGCACTCTGCTTGACATGAATGGGCAATCTATTACAGAGTCTGGGGAGTCTCTGGGTCAGGAAACTATCCCTTCTGCATGTTTTGTTTATTTTGATGACAAGGTTTAGATCCTTGGAGCATGTGGCTCTGAGGGATTGGGATTTCTTTAAGTGTAGCATGTACAACAGCTCTGGGTTTGACATGGCCTTGTATGTTAAGCAGAGATCACCTCTGAACATAACATATGCACCTATAGGTCAGTGATGCTACTGTACACAACAGTGAACATAAACATATACACCTACAGGTCAGTGATGCTACTGTACAAAACAGTGAATATAAGGATATACACCTACAGGCCAATTATACACCTACAGGCCAATGATGCTACAGTACACAACAGTGAACATAAACATATAGACGTACAGGTCAGTGATGCTACTGTACACAACAGTGAACATAAACATATACACCTACAGGCCAATGATACTACTGTACACAACAGTGAACCTAAATATATACACTTACAGGCTAATGATGACACAGTACACAACAGTGAATGTAAATGTGTACACCTGCAGGACAGTGATGCTACAGTACACAACAGTGAACTTAAAAATATACACCTACAGGTCAGTGATGCTACTGTACACAACAGTGAACATAAACATATACACATATAGGTCAGTGATGTTACTGTCCACAACAATGAACATAAAAATATAGATCTACAGGTCAGTGATGCTACTGTAGACAACAGGTTTTGGTCCCTAGAGCGTGTATCTCGGAGGGATTGGGATTTCTTTACATGGAGCATGTCCAACAGCTCTGGGTTTGACATAGCTTTGTATGTTAGGCAGAGATCACCTCTGAGTAGGTGATATGCGACAGAGTAAAGCTGGAGATTTTTGAGACAGTCTGAGTAGGGCATCTGTTTGAGGCTGGCAATCCTCTTGGTGAGGTATTTCGGTGGCATTTCCAGTTGTTGTAGATGTCTTGTGAGGTACATACCAAAAGGGCGTTGTACTCTATAATGGGTCCAATGAGTGATGAGTGATGAGTAAAGGGGAACAATGACCTCTTTTTTCCTGGATGAGAAACCTTTTGTGATGAGGTGTACCACATAGAAGGATTTCCTGACTACTGTTGCAATGTGATTAACAAAGGAGAGACTACTGTCCAGCTGTGTCCCAAGGTCTCTTATCACACTTTCGGTGTTAAGTAGACTCTCGCCTATGTGGTAGTTCATGGGTACAGAGTTTTTTACCAAAAGGGATGACAATGTACTTTTTGGCATTGAGCTTGAGGCCATGGCTTTGACACCAAGCATCTGTCTCAGTTACGCCCTTTTGTTCGATGTCAACATTGTTAGGAGTTTTGATTATGGCTCCTAGTTTGCAGTCATCTGTGAACTTTGTTAGCCAAAAACCTGTGTTAGCCTGTACTTCAGAGAAGTAGATAGCAAACAGGAGAGGACCTAAGACTGAACCCTGTGATACTCCACTTGTCACTGGTCTGAAGTTGGATTTAGAGTCTGGTACTTTCACAGTGTGGGTTCTGTCAGTGAACCAGTTGGCAAACCATCTTCTGACATAGGGATTTATATCTAGTTTAGTGAGTTTATCTATAATTCCAGAGTGGGGCATGGTGTCAAAAGCCTTGGCAAGATCTAGATAGGCTGTGTGAACCACCTTACCCCATCTACGGCTTTGGTGACCGCTTCAAAGAAATCTATCAGGTTTAGGAGACATGATCTGCCTTTTACAAACCTTAACTGGGTAGGGTCCAGAGTATGGAGATTACAAATGTCATTGTTTATAAGTTCCATTATGATACACTCCATAGCCTTGCAGACCAGGCTCGTCAGGCTAATGGGGCAAGAGTTCCTGGGGACCGTGGTGGCTCCCCCTTTGTGGAGTGGGACAACCAGTGCTATACACCATTCAGTGGGCACAAAGCCTGAGGTGAGGCTATAACTGAACATGGTACTTAGGTGGGGGTGCCAGTTCGTTCTGTAGTTCGTTCATGTAGAACATAGCCTGGGATGTTGTCAGGTCCCAATGGATGCTGTGTTCTTGGCTTTGGAGAGTGTGTTTTTTACCTGCGCAGCCATGATTACAGGTATTTTGCATTCTTCCGGTATAGAGATGGGCCCTTTAGGGGATGAGAGCGGGGTAAAGTTAGCACTGAACCTATCAGCCAGGATGTTTTCAATATCAGTTGGTTCTGTATATTTAGTGCTATTGTGCTGTAACTCAGAGCAGATCTGAGTGTTGCCATTGAGATTCTTGACATAGCTATAGAGTGCTTTCTGGTTGTCTTTAGAATCAGTGGCAATTTTGTTTTGGTAACTAGCTTTGGAGGATTTTATGAGGGATCTCAGTTTCTTACCGAGGCTGACCATGGAGTTCTTCCAATCATGAGATTTTACTCTTTTTTTGCAACAGTTTCTTTCTTCTGTTATAGAGTTTGTTTATAGCAGGGGACCATCTGATTGGCTTCCTTTTTTTGGAGGATAGCATCTTGGTTCTGTTAAGGATTGCATGATCCATGCACTCGTGTAAGTGCTTATAAAGTGCAATTGTATAGGATTGCATACAGGCCAATGATGATACAGTACACAACAGTGAACATAAACATATACATCTACAGGTCAGTGATGCTACTGTACACAAGAGTGAACTTAAACATATACACCTACAGGTCAGTGATACTAGTGTACACAACAGTGTACATAAACATATACACCTACAGGCCAATGATACTATTGTACACAGCAGTGAATATAAACATATACACCTACAGGCCAATTATACTAATGTACACAACAGTGAACATACACTTATACACCTACAGGTCAGTGATGCTACAGTACACAACAATGAACATGAACATATACACATATAGACCAATGATACTACTGTACACAGCAGTGAACATTAATATATATGCCTACAGGTCAGTGATGCTACTGTGCACAGCAATGAACATAAACATATACACATATAGACCAATGATACTACTGTGCACAACAGTGAACAAAAACATATGCACCTACAGGCCAATGATGCTACTGTACACAGCAGTGAACAAAAACATATACACCTACAGGCCAATGATGCTACTGTACACAGCAGTGAACATAAACATATACACCTTCAGGCCTGTGATGCTACCGTACACAGCAGTGAACATAAAGATATACACCTACAGGCCAAAGATACTACAGTACATAACAATGAACATAAACGTACACACCTACAGGCCAATGATGACAGAGTACACAACAGTGACCATAAACATATGCACCTACAGGTCAGTGATGCTACAATGCATTACAGTGAACATAAACATATATACCTACAGGGCAATGATGACAGAGTACACAACATTGACCATAAACATATACACCTACAGGACAATAATGCTACCATACACAACAGTAAACATAAACATGCACACCTACAGGCCAATGATGCTACTGTACATAATAGTGAACATAAACATATACACCTACAGGTCAGTGATGCTACTGTACACAACAGTAAACATAAGCATGTACACCTACAGGCCAGTGATGCTACTGCACACAACAGTGAACATAAACATATACACCTACCGGTCAGTGATGTTGCTGTACACAACAGTGAACATAAGCCTACAGGCCAATGATGACACTATACACAACAGTGAACATAAACATATATACATGCAGGCCAATGATGGCAAGATACACAACAGTGAACATAAACATATACACCTACAGGTCAGTGATGCTACTGTGCACAACAGTGAACATAAACATACACACCTACAGGCCAAAAATGACACGATATACAACAATGAACATAAACATATACACCTACAGGCCAATGATGTTACTCTACACAACAGTGAGCATAAATATATACACTTACAGGCCAATGATGACACAGTACACAACAGTGAACATAAACATATACACCTGCAAGTCAATCATGCTACTGTACACAATGGTGAATATAAATATATACACCTACAAGCCAGTGATGTACTGTACATAACAGTGAACATAAACATATGCATGTATAGGCCAATGATGCTACTGTACACAATGGTGCACATAAACGTTTACACTTACAGGCCAATGATGACACAGTACACAACAGTGAACATAAACGAATACACTTACAAGCCAATGATGACATGCTACACAACAGTGAACATGAACATTTACACTTTATTGTATATATATATATATATATATATATATATATATATATATATATATAAAACATGCATATTTGTATCAAATAGCCAAAGGATTTAAGAGAAATGGATTGTGGTAATGTTGTAACTGCAGTAATGATGAAGACACTTTTGAAAAAACTGTCACATACATACATGAGACAGGCATGTCTAATTCAAACATACACATGTCACACACACAAAGGTCAGAATGCAACACCCAAACTTGCATTTAAGAGGTAAATATCTATGCATAAAGCCAAGCAACAGTATTGCAGCAATAGTAACAAGTATTAGTAGAGTGCAATTACTAAGTTAAAGAAGGTGCAAGATGCATATGGCAAGGTGTAAAAAGTTTGAGATGTGTGCAATATGCACATGTGACTGGATGTAAGGTATGTGTGTGCAACTGACACAAACAACACAGTCATGTACAGCACAATACCTGCCTGTAGCATAGGTATAAAATAAACTCAATGACTACTATGGTATAGGCATTTGTGCTGTAATACGACCCTATGACAACAGGTGGCACACTCACAAGAAAGGAGATAATTGCAAAAGGCAACTGTGTATGACTGAGAAAAGGTCAGTGTAGTATACACACCTGTAACTCAACACATGATGTAGTAAGACTCGTGTACATCTCAAAGTATCAGAAGTACATGGGTAGGGCTGCAGAATAACTCACCCTTGCAAAACACTGCAGGCATGTTATGCATTAGCTGAAATGCAGAGGAAAGTAAACAGGTGCTACTGGCATGAAAGGTAGACACACAGTGTAAAAAAATAAGTAAAATAGACAAGGCAGTGGTCTTACACCATAAAAATAAGGCTATGCAGGACTGTGACAAAGTGCAATTACTATGACCCATGAGTGTTACAAGATGGCACACAAAGTACTCTACATTACATATACTCCAATGTAATGTCAAATTTCTCTGTGACTGAGCTACCCACAAGTACACATGCCTGAGCTTATTTGCTAAACAAAATAGAGTAACACATAAGACACAAAGGCTGCATATAAATCACACAGACAGCATACACATGCGAGTGGGTTAAACACCTGTATGTATGATTGTGATGCCCATCCACTGCGGCAAATGCTGCACACGTATCCACAATGGCAGCACGGCAAAAAATATGTGTTCAAAATTGTCATCTATGTCACCCATTTGCAGATGCCACCAGAGGAGAATGGCATTGCAGTGGGACACATGAGTATTATCAATAGTGCTAGCAGGTGTACATGGCTGCACATGTCACATTCCATCACCAGTAAATGTTGCCATGTGAACACTGTCAATATGACAGCTTTACAGCCAATATCAGACTGCAATCTACAGAGTTTCTGACTTTGAAAGACAAGGTCCAACAGGCACATACTTGCAAAAATAATTTGCTACATTAAACAGATTAGGCTGGCCACATGCAGAGTTCAAGGCTACCTGAGACATCTGTTTGCAACAATGCCATCATTGATGACAGGAATGTATGTCTCTGTAGCAGGATGTTACAATTTAATCACCATGACTGACAATGTAATGTAACACAGAAAAATGACATGGCCACATAGCCAGATTGTGAAGTGTGCATCACAAAGTATATAGGGAAAGCTTGACTGCAATATGGATAAAGGTGCACAAATATGTGAATATAAGTAAAACAGCCCCAAAATATGGAAATACCATGGTGGCCGCATGACATGAGAGGAACATACAGACAATACTTAAGGTCCAGAGGCCCCACTGTGATTGGGTCAAACATCATAGGTTCATAGGTTGATACTAGGCTATCTTCCCTAGGGCATTTATAAGCCTAGCCAGAGTGTGTTTGGCTTTTGCCACCCTTTTAGATTAGTTGACTGTGCCTCTGTATAGTAGGTCGCAGAAGATAGCCCTTTTGAGGTTAGTTTACTGTGCCTCTGTCTAGTAGGGACACAGAAGAGATCCCAGGGGTAAACCTACGATCTCCCATCCACTCATCAAGATTTCTCTTGAAGAGGGTCATTGAGGGACTCTGCCTAACATGGATTGGGATTTTGTTCCAGAGTGAGGGCAGCCTCTGGGATATGAATCTGTCCCCCCAGCATGTCCTATTTCTTTCTGTGCTGAGGTTTAAGTGATTTGGATTTCCTGAGGTGGAGCATGTCCATTAAATCTGGGTTGGACATGGCTTTATATGTCAGGCACAGATCGCCTCTGAGTCGGCGGTAAGCAACTGAGTAGAGCTGGAGTTTCTTTAGCCTAACTGCGTAGGGCATATGTTTGAGTCCCTTGATCCTCTTGGTGAGGTACTTTTGGGGTCTTTCCAGTTGCTGCAGGTGTTGGTAAGGTACATCCCAAATGGGGCATTGTGTTCAATTATGGGCCTGAAGAGTGATGAGTAGAGGGGCACAATGACCTCTCTTGCTCTAGATGTGAACCCTTTCATGATAAGGTGGGCTATATAGAAGGTCTTTCTAACCACTTTGGCAATGTGATTGTCAAAGGAGAGATTGCTATCTACTTGGGTCCCCAAATCCCTAATTACTTCTTCCGTGCCAATGGATTACCACCTATGTGGTAATTTGTGGGCACTTTGTTTTTCCCAAAGGGGATGACTATGCACTTTTTGGCATTTAGCTTTAGGCCATGGCTCTGGCACCAGTTATCCATCTCTGTGAGACCCTTTTGGAGGATGCTTGTGTCAGTCGGCGAGTCGATTATGGCACCCAGTTTGCAGTCATCTGCGAACTTGGTTAGCCATAGTCCTCCCATGTTAGCCTGTACCTCAGAGAAATATATACCGAACAAGAGAGGTCCCAGGACTGAACCTTGTGGGATGCCATTTGTAACTGGTTTAGAGTCTGACATGGCACCTGCAATTCTGACCATGTGGGTTCTATCCCTGAGCCAGTTTGCAACCCATCTTGTGACATAGGGGTTGATATTTAAGCTGGTGAGCTTATTTATGATGCCCGAGTGGGGTATTGTGTCGAAGGCTTTTGCGAGGTCCAGGTAGGCTGTGTGGACTACCTTCCCTTCATCTGTGGCCTTGGTGACTGTTTCAAAGAAGTCGACCAGGTTCAAGAGGCAAGATCTGCCCTTAACAAAGCCGAATTGGGTAGGATCCAGTGTTTGGAAGTTCCCAATGTCTTTGTTTATGAGTTTCATGATGATACGCTCCATAGCTTTGCAGACCAGGCTAGTCAGGCTTATAGGGCGATAGTTTTCGGGGTCCGTTGTGGCACCACTTTTGTGGAGTGGGACCACTGTTGCTGTACACCATTCCTTGGGTACATATCCTGTAGTAAGGCTGAGACTGAACAGTGACTTTATGTGAGGGTTCAGTTTTTCTTGGAGTTCGTGTAAGACACAGCCCGGGACACCGTCCGGTCCCATTGATGCTGTGTTTTTTGCTTTGGAGAGGGCAGCTCTCACCTGTGTATCTGTGATGTCAGGGAGGCTACACTCTGTTGGGATAGACATTTGCTCTTTTGGGGGGGAAGGGGGGGAGACGTTTGCACTGAACCTGTCTGCCAGGATATTGGCAATGTCTGTGGGTTCAGTGTATCTTTTGTCATTTTGAACTAACTCAGAGCATATCTGGGAGTTGCCACCCAGGTTCCTGACATAACTAAAGAAGGCCTTGTGATTATCTTTAGCATCTTGTGCAATTTTTCTTTCGAAGCTGGCCTTAGATAATTTTATGAGGGATCTTAGTTTCTTTCTAATACTGATCAGAGATGCCTTCCCTTTTTGGGATTTTGCTCTATCATGTAGTAGCTTCCTCCTTTTGTTGTATAGCTTATTTATGGCTGGGGTCCACCAGACAGGTCTCCTGCCTTTGGAGGAATGAGTCTTGGTTTTATTTGGGATAGCACAATCCATGCATTCCTGTAGGTGTCCATAGAAAGCATTTGTAAAGGATTCTGCGGTTTGGGCTGTATTTTCCACTGGCCCAGGGGCTTTGAAGGATTCCACCTCAGTTTTGAGAAGTCTGAAGTTTGCTTTTGAGAAGTTCTTCACTGTGGTTTCCTTGGCTGGGGGTGGGGACGGGAAATGGATGTCCAGTGAGATTAATTTATGGTCAGATCTTACCAATTGGGGTTATACCTCTGGTATGGAACATAGAGTCCCCATGTTGGTGATGATCAGGTCCAATATGTTTTCCCCTCTTGTGGGAGTGGTGACCAGTTGTTACATAGCATTTGAGTTTATAAATTCTAGGAACCGTTGGGTGAGGGTATTGGGGCTTTAGTAGTGCTCCAAGTCTATGTTTGGGTAGTTGAAGTCACCCAATATAATGGCATTTGGAGAGACCTTCATATTCTCCAGTGTTCTCAGGAAAGCTGAGTGGGGTTCCTGAGTTTGGGAGGGTGGTCTGTAGCAGGCTACAAACTGAAAGGCAGTTCTGCCCACTGTTAGTTGCACATGGATGGTCTCCGATGCTTCATGCAGTGCCACTAACCTGGAGGTGTGGGTATCTTTGATGAATATGGATACAACCCCTCCTTTTGTGGTTCGGTCCGAGTTTTGGGGCCAAAAAGCATGGTATGAGGTATAACCTGGTAGTGCTGGGGTGCTCTCGGGAGCCTTGAACCAGGTTTCTGTTACTGCACAGATATCAATATTCTCCATACTGAGGAGAGCCTCGAGTGCATGCATCTTGAGGTTTAGACTTCTGGTGTTGAGCAGCATTACCCTTAGTTTCTTTTTCTTTGTGTTGTCTATGGAGGTGGGTTTGTCTTTTGAGCCTTGCCTAAGAAAGGCACTATGGGGGTGGCAAGAGCCTTAGCCAGTATTTGAAAGCCCAGGGGTGACAGGTGCAAGCCATCCCTAGCGAAGCAGCATGGCTTGTCAAGCATGTCATCCCAGGCTGACAGACACTGGATCCCCTTTGAATGACACCAATACTTTAGCCAATTGTTAAAATTGATCATTTTGTCTTTATACTGTGGCATCATTCTTGGTGAGGGTAAGATGCTACTCAAGGTCAGGGTCATACCGGCCTGGGCTACATGATCAGAGAGCTCCTCTATGTCTCTTTTCATGTAGTCCAGGGAGGTACATCTCAGGTCATTCACACCAGCGTGGACAATGATGGAGTCATATTTGTACTTGCTTTGGAATGACCTGAGTGCTTGTGTTATGTGGCCGATCCTGGCACCCGTCAGGCAGCTTACAGTGACCTTCTCCTTGTTCAGCCAGGTGAGTGGGACGTCAGTGTGTCTGACAATAGAGTCACCTATTACAAGTGTATTAGGTGTGTTGTTTAGCCTTAAGGGCTGTGACTGTTTGGCACACTGACTTTGTGAACTATGTGATACGTGGGTATTGTTGTGGGGTAGTGGTTGCTTGGATGTCTGCTTTAGAGGTCTCTGCTGCTTGGGCAGATTTTTATTTAGAGCATCTGAGTATGTTTTTGTGTGTTTATGTGTTTGGTTTTCTGGTGTGATAGGTCTATGTGAGACTGGATTTGTGGTATGTGTGGTTACCTTCTCCTCCTGACTGACTGTGCCAGTATTGGGTTGCGAGAGCTCAGCCTCCAATTTGGCTATATAGTTGCATCTCTCACATATATTTGAGCTTGTTGGATGATGTCCCTTGCAATCTCCCAGAAGAAGTCATTTATGGTCCATGCCATGGACTTTAAGAACTTGTCCAACATGTCCTGCATCTGTGTCTGGAAGAACATCACAGATTTAGCTCCTCAGTCATCTAGTAGAGGTAGTGGAGATTGTTCTATGACTCAGCTGGAACAAAGAAACTCTCCTCTAATTATCAGGATTTTTTGTCTTTCCAAATAAAAGTCAATAAAGACAAATAACAGTGTTCCCTTAAATGGACAAGGACTCAATTCACCTCATCTTTCAGTGAAGCTACATACTAATATTTGTAACTGCTAGTCTGCTAATATCTTAAAAAAAAAAAAAGTAATCTCCGTGGTATCCCCGAAGTCTCAAAACAACCCACTAAAGTGTAGTGGGTCTAAAAACAAAACAGTGTAAAAAACTTCTCTATGCGGAAGATTTTCAGTCCATATATTTCTAGTTAATCACTGTACATTAATCAGATCAGACAATAGTAGTAGAAGTAGCGAACATAAACTTGTCAAGTCAAAAAGTAATAATAGAAAATATATAATTCTACAGCATTACTACGTATTCAAAAGTAATCCAAGTAAGGCAGGCAGTCTGTTTCCAGTCGAAAATCCTTTATTAAGGTCACAGACAAGCGATCCAAGTAAAACAAAAGTAGAGTAATAATTTCCTCACAAGCTTTCTAAATATGTACTTTTTATCAGGCATGGGACTCCACACTGTTTTGTCTAATATCTTAAAATAGACATAGAGCTGGATTCCAAAGGAAAATGTCAGCGCATCACTGGCAGACATGATTTTACAATGTACACTAAAATAAGACCAAGTAATTATCTATTCAGTGTAAGATAATTATGGACATTGTGCATGCTCACCAGATTCCAAAACACAATGGGCATGCCCAATATAACATAAAGGAGACAAAGTAGTTCACTGACAATTTACTGAAATCACTTGATGGAGGCCATATCTGCTTCATTTTAACTCCACCATATTCCAATTCCCAACTTAAAAAAATGCAACAGACATTTAATGCACTGCAGCAGTATGGGATACTGCAAGCCATAATAGAAGATAATCTGCAATGGCATCCCAGAAGACAGTCAGCTAGATGTAGAGCCATAGGTAGATACAGATCAGACAGCAAGCTGGTGCAGGTTGTGTGCAGCACACATGCACCTCACACATATGCTCGCAGTATGAGGGATAACCCAGTAAGGACAGAAGCAAAAGTGTACCTGAGTCAAGGTATCCTGGCCTCTGAGACATTTCAACAGGATATGGGAGATGCTGTAGGAGATTCCCAGACAGCTGCCAGTCACATTCTCGAACAAGTTCTAGCAGCAAGGTGAATGAATATATCCATTTCCCAATAATAACCATGGAGTACAGAACTGTTATGCAATTGCTCTGTGCCATAGCCATCTTCCCCATGTCCTTGGTGCAACAGACTGCACCCATGTCTCACTGAAAACCTCAGCTATACCTGATGCTGAATGGAACATTGATAAAAACAGGTGGCTATCACTCAAATGTTAGCTCTTATTCAATGCAGGGGGTCTCATTACTGATTTCATGACAACACATCCCAGTAGTGAGCATGATGAAGCAATATGGAGGGAAAGTGCTTGAGGTCTTCTTCCCAACATGGTGAAATACTGAAGGTCTTCAACTAGGTAAGTACATAAGCACCACTATACAGCAAGCAGTAGCCAGACATTGCCACAAGAACCAAGATGAACAAATAGTCTTACTCATCCCCTTGAAAACAGATGACTGTGGTTCTCTACTGAACAATTGTCTAATGACACCATACAGAGCCCCATCAACCCCTACCAAGGATGCATATAACATAGCACACCCAGGGACATGAAACATCATCAGGCATGTGTTTGGCATGCTGAAAGTAAGATTCAGATGCATAGATGCATCCTGTGGTGCACTCCAATACAAGGTAGAACAAACATCACAAATGGTCAAAGTGTGTCTCAAGCCACACAATATGATAACAGAAAAACATTGTGGCTTGCCAGCTACAGGTGTGGGTGACCTACTCCAAAAACCCCAGATGTCTGTTATTTAGGTATCACAGCTGTCACAAGATGACATCCAGAAGACAGGGTGATATGCTCATCTTATTAAAAGCATACATCAGATGAATGGCTTGCCTCTCATTTACAGTGTATAGCTAAGCAAACAGTTCATATCATGTATACCAGTTTTATGTGCAGATAATCAGAATGAACATTAAAAAATGTCTAACTAGCTTATCATTTTGTCACAAAACATCTGTACACATTTGCACATCTATTAGTCCCTTTAACAAGCTTACACAGATCATGCATGCAGAGGCAGGATTTGAACCTATGTCAATGGGGGTTATGATAAGTAAGGACCAAACACATAACAAATGTGCCACAACTCCACTAGTATAGCAATTGTGTTGCCACAGTTACATGCACATCAGAGAACACTTACCAGTTCTACCTCAGGAATATAGAAAGCATCTCAAATATTATCACAGTCAGTGAGAGACAGACATACAAATGTGAATGCCATGATATGATATGATATGATATGATATGATATGATATGATATGATATGATATGATATGATATGATATGATATGTTATGTTATGATATGATATGATAGCTCACCTTTTTAAACTTATTTAGCAATAGGGCAGTAAAAAGCACATGAAACTTATGTGTAATGCAGTCATGGGTACATATCACCACAAGAAATAACATAAAAGATAAGCCATCCTAATGTTGCCTAAATCCTATTCAATGTACTCACAACTACTAGTATATGATTAAGCCTCAGACAGTATCAGTTAATCAATCACTGAATATGCAACTGGATGAAAACCCCATAAGTCCTCATTCTTCACAAACATGTCAGACATTACTGATTATTGTAAAATAACTATGGTATATGTTAATTCCATCGATATTTGTAGTTCACCAAGACAGGTTTCTTTGTATCCATACAAATTCATATAGGGAAAACCTCTGTATTACTAATGAACATGTATGTACCTATATGCATGCATATTGTGGAAGTCTATGTTACTTTTTGTAACATATGCATGAAAAAATTTTTCAATTGCTTTACACAGCACAATATTAATATAAGAATGTGATAAGTGCACTGTATTCCATCACAGCGAAGTAAGCAGGTGACAGCTTACCTTTGGAAGCTATCTCTAATTCAGCTATATCCTGCAGTAAGGTTAGCTAAGTGTACAGAGCTTTTAAGTACCACATGTGCCATGCATACTCAACGAAGTTCATTAGCGTTCAATATTTGGAATCCCATTAGCAAACATCCATGTAAGTTCTCAAATCTCGGCTCATTAAGCAATAGTTTGGTATACAGTACTCAGTGCAACTGCCCAACATGTATCAACAAGCATGAATATCTGTAACACGTGTCTGATACCGTCCAATAGCCTGCCCCATCTAATAAAAACAGCTATGAAATGTAATATTGATACATATCTTTATAAGACCATTGTCACCTGCTGAGTGGGACCTCAGTTAACATTTTAAGGAAACATTTTTAAAAAGATTTTCAAGAAGAATACTGAGGATGGTAACCCAAGGGAGGCTTCTGTGAGTCTGAGGCATACTGAGGATGGTAACCCAAGGGAGGCTTCTGTGAGTCTGAGGCATACTGAGGATGGTGACCCAAGGGAGGCTTCTGTGAGTACAGGCCATACTGAGGATGGTGACCAACAGGAGGCTTCTGTGAGTCTGAGGCATACTGAGGATGGTGACCAAGGGGAAGCTTCTGTGAGTCCGGGGCATACTGAGGATGGTGACCAAGAGGAGGCTTCTGTGAGTTTGAGGCATATTGAGGATGGTGACCAAGGAGAGGCTTTTGTGACTACAGGCCATACTGATGATGGTGACCAAGAGGAGGCTTCTGTGAGTCTGAGGCATACTGAGGATGGTGACCAAGAAGAGGCTTTTGTGACTACAGGCCATACTGAGGATGGTGACCAAGAGGAGGATTCTGTGAGTCTGAGGCATACTGAGGATGGTGACCAAGGGAAGGCTTCTGTGAGTCTGAGGCATACTGAGGATGGTGACCCAAGGGAGGCTTCTGTGAGTACAGGCCATACTGAGGATGGTGACCAACAGGAGGCTTCTGTGAGTCTGAGGCATACTGAGGATGGTGACCAAGGAGAGGCTTTTGTGACTACAGGCCATACTGAGGATGGTGACCAAGAGGAGGCTTCTGTGAGTCTGAGGCATACTGAGGATGGTGACAAGGGAAGGCTTCTGTGAGTCTGAGGTATACTGAGTATGGTGACCAAGGGGAGGTGTCTGTGAGTGCAGGCCATACTGAGAATGGTGACCAAGGGAAGACTTTTGTGAGTACAGGCCATGCTGAGGATGGTGACCAAGAGGAGGCTTCTGTGAGTCCGGGGCATACTGAGGATGGTGACCAAGGGGAAGCTTCTGTGAGTACAGGCCATACTGAGAATGGTGACCAAGTGGAGACTTCTATGTGTCTGGGGTATACTGATGATGGTGACCAAGGGGAGGCTTCTGTGAGGCTGGCACATACTGAGGATGGTGACCAAGGGGAGGTTTCTGTGAATACAGGCCATACTGAGGATGGTGACCAAGAGGACACCTCTGTGAGGCTGGGGCATACTGAGGATGGTGACCAAGGGGAGGCTACTGTTAGTCTGGAGCATATTGAGGATAGTGACCAAGGGGAGGCTTTTCGTAGTCCAGGGCATACTGATGATAGTGACCAAAAGGAGGCTTCTGTCAGTATGGACCATACTGAGGATGGTGACATGACCAAGAGGAGGCTTCTCAGAGTCCAGCGTATACTGAGAAGGATGACCACGAGGTGGCTTCTGTGAGACCGGGGCATACTGAGGATGGTGACCAAAGGTAGACTTCTGTGAGTCCAGGGCATACTGATGATAGTGACCAAGAGGAGGCTTCTGTGATTCTGGGGCATACTGAGGATGGTGATCAAGGGAAGGCTTGTGCGAGTCTGGGGCATACGGAGGATGATGACCAAGGGGAGGCTTCTGTGAGTCTGGTGCATACGGAGGATAGTGACCAAGGGGAGGCATCTGTGAGTACAGGCCATACTGAGGATGGAGACCAAGAGGAGGCTTCTGTGAGTGTGAGGCATACAGAGGATGGTGACCAAGAGGAGGCTTCTGTGAATACAGGCCATACTGAGGATGGTGACCAAGGGGAGGCTTTTCTTAGTCCAGGGCATACTGATGATAGTGACCAAAAGGAGGCTTCTGTCAGTATGGGACATACTGAGGATGGTGACATGACCAAGAGGAGGCTTCTCAGAGTCCAAGGCATACTGAGGATGATGACCAAGAGGTGGCTTCTGTGAGTCTGGGGCATACTGAGGATGGTGACTAAGTGTAGGCTTCTGTGAGTCCAGGGCATACTAATGATAGTGACCAAGAGGAGGCTTGTGTGACTCTGGGGAATACTGAGGATGGTGACCAAGGGAAGGCTTGTGTGAGTCTGGTGCATACAGAGGATAGTGACCAAGGGGAGGCATCTGTGAGTATTTTTATTTATTTTATTTATTTTACATTTGTTAACCGGGCTAGTCCAGCTGGATATATTTCCATTTTCAGTGGAGGCCCGGGGAGAAAAGCTCCAATAGTAACACAGAGATAATATAACACTTAAAAATAACCAGTACAAATTATACAAAGAAAGGATTTTAAAAATACTTAGTAATGAGTATTCATGAGAGGAAAAACTGACATTAATGTCCTATAGACATACAGAATAAGCTAGTCACTGTGCAGAAAGTCTATCAGAGATAAGATACAGTACATTCAGAGGAATTACATTACTAACATAGGTAGTTTAATTTACTAGATATAACTACTACTTCTAGAGGGGTGAAGTAGTAAAGATTGGTATGAGGAGGCAGTACAGATATAGCAGTAGAGAGAGCAGAGGAATTAGTCAGGGTTGCAACAGGGATATACCCAGTGAGTTTTAAGATGTTTTTTGAGCCTTTGTTTAAAGAGTTGCAGGGAGAGTTGTAAAATTTGATCTGTTGACAGAAAATTCCAATTTTTTCCTGCAGAATTGGAGAACAAGAAGTCCCCTGCCAAGTTGTTTGACTTGCTTGTGCTAGCAAGAAGTTTACTAGAGGAGTACAGGCCATACCGAGGATGGATACCAAGAGGAGGCTTCTGTGAGTGTGAGGAATACAGAGGATGGTGACCAAGAGGAGGTTTCTGTGAATACAGGACATACTGAGGATGGTGACCAAGAGGAGGCTTCTGTGAGTGTGAGGCATACTGAGGATGGTGACCAAGGGGAAGCTTCTGGGAGTACAGGCCATATTGAGGATGTTGACTAAGAGGAGGCTTCTGTGAGTCCATGGCATACTGAGGATGGTGACCAAGAGGAGACGAGGAGACTTCTGTGAGTACAGGCTATACTGAGGATAGTGGCCAAGAGAAGGCTTCTGTGAGTCTGAGGCATACGGAAAATGGTGACCAGGGGGAGGCGTCTGTGAGTACAGGCCATACCAAGGATGGTGACCAAGAGCAGGCCTCTGTGAGTCTGAGGCATACTGAGGATGGTGGCCAAAGGGAGGCTTCTGTGAGTCTGAGGCATACTGAGGATGGTGACCAAAGGGAGGCTTCTGTGAGTCCAGGGCATACTGATGATACTGACCAAAAGGAGGCTTCTGTGAGTACAGGCCATACTGAGGATATTGACCAAGAGGAGGCTTTTGTGAGTACAGGCCATACTGAGGATGTTGACCAAGAGGAGGCTTCTGTGAGCATGCGGCATAGTGAGGATGGTGACCAAGAAAAGGCTTCTGTAAGTCTTAGGCATAGTGAGGATGGTAACCCAAGGGAGGCTTCTGTGAGTACAGGCCATACTGAGGATGGTGACCAACAAGAGGCTTCTGTGAGTCTGAGGCATACTGAGGATGGTGACCAAGGGGAAGCTTCTGTGAGTCCGGGGCATACTGAGGATGGTGACCAAGAGGAGGCTTCTGTGAGTCTGAGGCATATTGAGGATGGTGGCCAAGGAGAGGCTTTTGTGACTACAGGCCATACTGAGGATGGTGACCAAGAGGAGGCTTCTGTGAGTCTGAGGCATAGTGAGGATGGTGACCAAGGGGAGGCTTCTGTGAGTCTGAGGCATACTGAGGATGGTGACCAAGGGAAGGCTTCTGTGAGTCTGAGGCATACTGAGGATGGTGACCAAGGGGAGGTGTCTGTGAGTACAGGCCATACTGAGGATGGTGACCAAGGGGAGACTTTTGTGAGTACAGGCCATGCTGAGGATGGTGACCAAGAGGAGGCTTCTGTGAGTCCAGAGCATACTGAGGATGGTGACCAAGGGGAAGCTTCTGTGAGTACAGGCCATACTGAGAATGGTGACCAAGTGGAGACTTCTATGTGTCTGGGGCATACTGAGGATGGTGACCAAGGGGAGGCTTCTGTGAGGCTGGCGCATACTGAGGATGGTGACCAAGGGGAGGTTTCTGTGAATACAGGCCATACTGAGGATGGTGACCAAGAGGACGCCTCTGTGAGGTTGGGGCATACTGAGGATGGTGACCAAGGGGAGGCTACTGTTAGTCTGGAGCATACTGAAGATAGTGACCAAGGGGAGTCTTTTCATAGTCCAGGGCATACTGATGATAGTGACCAAAAGGAGGCTTCTGTCAGTATGGACCATACCGAGGATGGTGAGATGACCAAGAGGAGGCTTCTCAGAGTCCAGGGCATACTGAGAATGATGACCAAGAGGTGGCTTCTGTGAGACCGGGGCATACTGAGGATGGTGACCAAAGGTAGACTTCTGTAAGTCCAGGGCATACTGATGATAGTGACCAAGAGGAGGCTTCTCTGATTCTGGGGCATACTGAGGATGGTGACCAAGGAAAGGCTTGTGTGAGTCTGGGGCATACGGAGGACGATGACCAAGGGGAGGCTTCTGTGAGTCTGGTGCATATGGAGGATAGTGACCATGGGGAGGCATCTGTGAGTACAGGCCATACTGAGGATGGAGACCAAGAGGAGGCTTCTGTGAGTGTGAGGCATACAGAGGATGGTGACCAAGAGGAGGCTTCTGTGAATAAAGGTCATACTGAGGATGGTGACCAAGGGGAGGCTTTTCTTAGTCCAGGGCATACTGATGATAGTGACCAAAAGGAGGCTTCTGTCAGTATGGGCCATACTGAGGATGGTGACATGACCAAGAGGAGGCTTCTCAGAGTCCAGGGCATACTGAGGATGATGACCAAGAGGTGGCTTCTGTGAGTCCGGGGCATACTGAGGATGGTGACTAAGTGTAGGCTTCTGTGAGTCCAGGCATACTGATGATAGTGACCAAGAGGAGGCTTGTGTGATTCTGGGGCATACTGAGGATGGTGACCAAGGGAAGGCTTGCGTGAGGCTGGTGCATACAGAGGATAGTGACCAAGGGGAGGCATCTGTGAATATTTGTATTTATTTTATTTATTTTACATTTGTTAACCGGGCTAGTCCAGCTGGATATATTTCCATTTTCAGTGGAGGCCCAGGGAGAAAAGCTCCAATAGTAACACAGAAATAATATAATACTTAAAAATAACCAGTACAAATTATACAAAGAAAGGATTTTAAAAATACTTAGTAATGAGTATTAATGAGAGGAAAAACTGACATCAATGTCCTATAGACATACAGAATAAGCTAGTCACTGTGCAGAAAGTCTATCAGAGATAAGATACAGTACATTCAGAAGAATTACATTACTAACATAGGTAGTTTAATTTACTAGATATAACTACTACTTCTAGAGGGGTGAAGTAGTAAAGATTGGTATGAGGAGGCAGTACAGAGATAGCAGTAGAGAGAGCAGAGGAATTAGTCAGGGTTGCAACAGGGACATACCCAGTGAGTTTTAAGATGTTTTTTGAGCCTTTGCTTAAAGAGTTGCAGGGAGAGTTGTAAAATTTGATCTGTTGACAGAAGATTCCAATTTTTTCCTGCAGAATTGGAGAACAAGAAGTCCCCTGCCAAGTTGTTTGACTTGCTTGTGCTAGCAAGAATTTTACTAGAGGAGTACAGGCCATACCGAGGATGGATACCAAGAGGAGGCTTCTGTGAGTGTGAGGAATACAGAGGATGGTGACCAAGAGGAGGTTTCTGTGAATACAGGCCATACTGAGGATGGTGACCAAGAGGAGGCTTCTGTGAGTGTGAGGCATACTGCGGATGATGACCAAGGGGAAGCTTCTGGGAGTACAGGCCATATTGAGGATGTTGACTAAGAGGAGGCTTCTGTGAGTCTGTGGCATACTGAGGATGGTGACCAAGAGGAGGCTTCTGTGAGTACAGGCTATACTGAGGATAGTAGCCAAGAGAAGGCTTCTGTGAGTCTGAGGCATATGGAAAATGGTGACCAGGGGGAGGCGTCTGTGAGTACAGGCCATACCGAGGATGGTGACCAAGAGCAGACCTCTGTGAGTCTGAGGCATACTGAGGATGGTGACCAAAGGGAGGCTTCTGTGAGTCTGAGGCATACTGAGGATGGTGGCCAAAGGGAGGCTTCTGTGAGTCTGAGGCATACTGAGGATGGTGACCAAAGGGAGGCTTCTGTGAGTCCAGGGCATACTGATGATACTGACCAAAAGGAGGCTTCTGTGAGTACAGGCCATACTGAGGATATTGACCAAAGGGAGGCTTTTGTGAGTACAGGCCATATTGAGGATGTTGACCAAGAGGAGGCTTCTGTGAGTCTGAGGCATACTGAGGATGGTGACCAAAGGGAGGCTTTTGTGAGTACAGGCCATATTGAGGATGATGACCAGGAGGAGGCTTCTCTGAGTACAGGCCATACTGAAGATGTTGACCAAGGGGAGGTTTCTCTGAGTCCAGGGCATACTGAGGATGATGACCAAGAGGTGGCTTCTGTGAGTACGGGGCATACTGATGATAGTGACCAAGAAGAGATTTCTCTGTGTCTGGGGCATACTGAGGATGGTGAACAAGGGGAGGCTTCTGCGAGTCTGGGGAATACTGAGAATGGTGACCAAGAGGAGGCTTCTGTGAGTCTGCTGCATACTAAGGATGGTGACCTAGGGGAGGCTTCTGTGAGTCTGGTGCATACTGAGGATGGTGACCAAGGGGAGGCATCTGTGAGTCTGGGGCATACTGAGGATGGTGACCAAGGGGAGGCTTCTGTGAATCAGGATGCTGAACTGGACAGATGAGAAGATGATGCAGATGTTCCCTGTTTATTTTGGATATGAGCATAGAATGAGAGCATGCACCAGGAACATGGCAATGATTAACATCTGAAAACAGATTCCATGGGAGCTCCATTGACCAATGGGATTGACATACAGGTCCACCACCACTATGATGACCTACATCAGAGGAATGGAAGGAACCTTTGCCAGAGAGTCACAGAGGTCAGAAACCAGCCATCAGATGCCTAGAGTATCTACATAATCCACACCTCAACATTTATATTACTATGAAAAAACTTCAACCAAGTCCCAGGATAAAAATGAAACACACAATCCCAGTGCGGAAGGAACTGCCAAAAATTATATAACAGCCAAGAAATATATGAACCAAAGTAAATGCGTGGCTTCAAAGAACCAGTCAGCGTGTATTCCAAAAAGGTAGAAGTTTAATAACGTGAGCGCTTTCGTGGTCCTGCCGCTTCTTCAGACGTGAATAAAAAAACATTAATAATGATGCTTACATATATGTGTTCATAGGTTCAAAAACCCTTCATTAGTCTCATGGGTTCAGAAAACATTACTAGGCTAATGGCTTAAGAGCCCTTACAAGACTAGGCATTTTTACCCAATTTTGCTCAATTTTCTATCCCTAGGTGAAAGAACATTTATTTATTTTATTTTTATTTATTTTATTTCTATGACATATGACTTTAAATCACCTGTAGATTCTACTGCTGAAATTCTTATTTCCAAACTTCAACTCAACACTTTCAAATCCATCTATATTATCTGTATCTGTCTACCACCTGACAATTACAATGCCACTATAGAAGATACCCTCTGCTGGCTATCTCAAAACCTGCCCCAAGAAACCATAATCCTAGGCGATTTTAACATAGATTGGAATTGCTGTTGCAGCAGCCACCCTACCACCCACATTAACCTATTTGTTTTTTCTCAAGCCATTACCTCCCTTACCAGGATAAACAAGCCTAATAAGAACACCTGCCCGTTAACCTTGGCATCCCTCAAGGGTCCATATTAGGACCTCTTCTTTTCTCCATATTTATCAATGACCTTCATCTAGCAATCCCCCAAGCTACATGCATTCAATACACAGATGATTCTACACTTATATGCACAGCCACATCCACCTCCAAACTTCACTCCCTTACCCAAAAGATATTTAACACAGTAGAACAATGGTTTGCACAACATTGCCTTCTCTTGAACCCCCAAAAAACTAAACTTCTCCTTTTCAATCCTACTCGTAAGTCCTCCTCAATAGATTTCTCAGTTACATCCACTAATGGTACTCTTATATCACCTGACCCAACTACCAAACTACTTGGTATCACCATAGACAACAATCTTAACTTTGACATCCATATCAACTATACTATAAAAACCATTAACAAAAAACTCGGCTCTCTCTACAGGGTTAAACCCTTCCTTTCACCAACAGCCAGAACAACTATTGCTTATACCCATCTTATCTCTACTCTCCTCTATGCCTCACCCATATATACTAATTTATCTAACAATAACCTCACCAAACTGGAAATCTCCTACAATAACATTGCCAGGTTTGCTACTGGCAACCCATTTAGAACCCACGACTGCTATAATCTTAAACAGCTAGGATGGCTAGAAATTCAGAATCTGCTTAAATTCCACCAACTAACCATTGCTCATAAGACTCTTTACCAACCTTCCAATACTACTATACTATCTACCCTCATCATCCCCTATAATAATCTGAAATCCTTGTGCTCATCACATAAACTTCTTGTAAAGACCTCTAAATCTAATAACAGGGCTGGGGATTCTCTTTTCACTAGTACTGTTGGAAAATCCTGGAACCTTCTCCCCGGTGACCTTTCCTCAGTTTCCTCTACGTCTCTTCAAAAACAGACTGAAACTTTTCCTGAGAACACACTGGTTATGCCCTTGTACTAAACCTGACTAATCATTTTCTACTCATACTAGGCACTGCCTACCCATTACTTCTCAATAACAAGTTCTACTTTCCTTACTAACCACAATACCTTTTTCCTATACCTAACCTTCTTTTCATCCCCTGAGCTTACTCATAGTGTGACAACTCTTTATTAATATAATTATACAATATGCCTCGTTTTTTGTTATATTCTGTATTCTACCTGTAATTTGCACTGTACCTGCCTTTTGCACTGTGAAGTATTATGCCCTCTTTGATAATTTCTGTGTTAACCTGGAATGTTCTTTGTAAATATAAATGTTTTTATTTCTTCTTTTCCACAGACCTTATCTCCCCAGACTATAGTATATATTCTACCTGCATTTTGTATTGTAACTGCATTTTGCAATGTGAGGTATTTAGACCTATATGATAACTCTGTGTTAACCTGTAACATAATTGTAAGTATAAATGTGTTTGTTATTTTTTTTGCACAGAGCTTATCTCCCCGGGCCTCTACTGAAAATGGACATGTATCCAGTTAGATAGCCCGGTCAACAAATGTAAAATAAATAAATAAATAAAATGTGTTTTATTTATTCACATTTGTTAACCGGGTTAGTCCAACTGGGCCTGTGACCCATTTTCAGTGAAGACCCGAGGAGAAAAGCTCCAGTTGTAATACATTTACAGAGCATAAAAAATGAACAGTATATAGAAACATTTCACAATCAAAGAAATTACAGAAACCAACAGCACAAGAAGTCTAAGAGTGAATGTATAAAAAAGCATGCACCAAGATTAAGTATAGATAGAAATAATTAAGAAAGAATACTATACATTTTTATAAGATTCTTAGATTTGTCAGAAATTATTAGTTGAAACAATAGGTAGGTGCCTTGAAAGGATTAATGGGTGATTTGGAAGTGATAATTACATGTACAGGGGAAGCTAGGTTAAGTTGGGTCAAGACAGGGGCAAGTTCTAATGTTAAGTAGATGTAGTTTGAGTTCTTTTTTAAAGTAAGAAGGGTGAATAATGGATCGTATGTGTAAGGGAAGTTTATTCCAGGCTTGGGCAACAGAGCAGCTATATAACAGCTTGTCTGTGTTTTTCTTTGGTTGGTGGATATTGAGGAGTTGCTGGTTGGAGGTTCAGAGGGTGTAAGGTAGGGTATATGTGGAGACTATGGATGAAAGAGATGGGCAGGCTGAAGGCTTGTGAAGTATAAAGTGCAACATTTGAAATTGTGATAGAAGAAGTTGACAGAGTTGGAACAATTGGAGAGAGTTTAGGGCCAGGCAGTGGTGCGAGTTGTATGGAGAGTTAGTAACAAATGTAGCTATTTTGAGGTATGTTTTCTGAAGTTTATTCATGGTTGTGGCCCAAATATTGGTTAGAATAGGGGCAGCATATACTGAGGGAAGGGAGGAGCAGTGCCTCTGCAAGGTAGAGTCTGGAAGAGGAAGAAAGAAATTTTCTGTTACGGTATAAGCAGCTTAGTTTCTGATGCATTTTTTTTATGCATTGGAGTATGTACAAGTTGGGTTTGAGTTGATCGTCAATGATGACACCTAGGAGATTTGTGTGGGTGTCAAGATTAATGACTGTATTGTTGGTGGATGTAATAGAAAAGGTAGATTTATGGTGAGACAGAGAGCGGGGGAGAAAGAGTAAGTTTGGTCTTTTTAGGGTTAAGGATAAGTAGGTTGTGGTTGTAAGATGACCATTTTTTCAGTTGATAGAAAGGAGTGTTGGATTAGGGTATGAAGGTCAATGATATTGTTTGAGATGGAGATGAGGGTAGAGTTGTCTGCGTATTGAATGAAAGAGGATTGTTTATAGGCTGCATAAAGATTGTTGGTGAAGATGTTTAAGATTAGAGGGCCCAAGATGGAGCCCTGTGGTACTCCAGTAGGAACTGGAATGAAGGGATGAACATAATAGAGGTATGTGACTAAGCTTTTGATTATTTTGCAGACTGCCTCTGTCCATAAGGGACATGGCCACCACCCCAGGAGTGAATTTACAATTACCCATCCATTGATCCAGATTGCACTTGAAGAGGGTTAGGGAAGGAGTCTGATTCACATGAATAGGAAGCCTGTTCCAGAGAAGACGCAATCTCTGAGACACATATCTGTATCTCCGACATGATCTATTCATGTCAGAGATCAGAGTTTGATCCTTGGAATGGGTAAACCTGATCTAGTCAGTTTTTCAAATGTGTAACATTTCAACAGGGCTACATCAGAGTCTGTGCTGTAAGCCAGGTACAGATCACCCCTTAGTAGTTGGTAGGAGACTGACTACAGTGATAGGACTTTTAATCATTCTGCATAGAACATGTTGTCTATACTATGCATTTTCTTAGTGAGGAATCTCTGAGGTTGCTCCAGTTGTTGCAGTTGTCTGGCAAGGTACATGCCAAAGGCTGCATTGCACATGATTATTGGTCTGATGAAGGATGAGTACAGTGGGACTGTAACATCCTTGGATCTGGATGCCATGTCCTTACTTATAAGCTGTGCCACACAGAAGGATTTTATCACCACCATAGACATATGGTGGTCAAAAGTTCAGATTACTGTTTGTCTGAGTACCTAGATCTCTCACCACTGGGTCCACTGTTAGGGAGTACTGTCAGTGTTGTAATTTGCAGGGGTATTTGAATTTACATAGTATAATTATGCACTTTTTAACATTTACTTTCAGGCCATGGGTCTAGCACCAATCATTAGTCTGCATCACTCTTTTCTGTAGGATATTAACATCATTTGAGGATTAAATGATTGCCCCTAACTTCCAGTGATCTCCAAACATGGTCAACTAAAGGCCATCTACATTTGCCTTGACTTCTGAGAAGTATATTCCAAACAGGAGTGGACCCAGTAGTGAGCTCTGTGGGAAACCACTGATAACTGCCCTCTTGCTGCATGTGGATTCTTCCCTTCTAACAACATGTGTCCTGGTCTTGTCTGTGATCCATTTTGCTATCCACTTGAAGACATAAATGTTAATGCACAGTTCTGTGAGTTTATCTATAATACCCAAGTGAGAAATTGTGTCAAATGCCTTAGCCAGGTCAGGTTATGTCATATGCACTGTCTTACCCTCATCTAGGGTCCTAGTGACCTTATCAAGGAAATCAACCAGATTGAGCAAGCTTGACCTACCATTGACAAAGCCAAGCAGGGTTTATTTATTTATTTTTTATTTATTTCGCATTTCTTAACTGGGTTAGTCCAACTGAGTTTGCAAACAAACCCATTTTCAGTGGAGACCCAAGGGGAAAAGCCCCAGCAAACATAAGTAAAGATAAAGTGACGATATACAAATATTAAATAACAATCACAATAGAAAATAATTGCAAAACAGAAAAGGTTATTAACTATTTGCATTACATTTATAGTAAGCAACCCATTTTCAGTGTAGACCCAAGAGGAAAGAGCCCCAGCAAACATAAGCAAAGATAAACATCCAGGGCAAAAACTGTTAAAAATAACAATGAACATTTGAAATTAATTATACAGAGAAAAACAAAAGAAAAACATTATTAGCATTAAGGGTTGCACTGATAGCAGGGTTCTAAAATTTACTACATATGAGAGTAAAAACAAAAAAGATAGTTGTTGTTCAAAAGAAGGACAATGTATAGACATTGATAGGAAGTGGGGGGAGATATATAGTGTGGAGAATGGGGGGGGAGGAGGGGGCTATTGTCGGGCTATAGTAGTAGAGTTGAGGGTTTAGGAGGTTAGTTTAATCAGAAGTTATTAACAGAGAAAGAAAGTTAGGAGATGCAACAGGTTATACAGTAGGACAGACTAAGAATACATGTGGTCAAGGCAATGGGTTGTGTCTAGAGACTGCAGATTTCCTATATCATTGTCAATCCGGTCCATGATTAACCTTTCCATGGCATTGCATGTAAAACTAGTAAGACTTATGGATCTGTAATTTCCCTGTGTCCATTGATGGACCCTCTTTGTGCAGAGGGATGGTAGTTCCTGTCCTCCACTCCATTGGAACAAAGCCTGTCTGAAGACTGTGGTTAAATAGGGATCCAAGTGAGTCTGCTATGTCATATTTTTTCAAGCTATTTAATGGGCACCGGGTGATATTGTCAGGACACATTGATGCCATGTTTTTAGCTTTAATGAATGCAGTGGTGACCTTTCTCTGATAACAGGCAGAGTAGTTGTGGAGGGTATGTCTTGGCCAGTGACAGGTGGTAATGGGGAGTAAAATTTGAGCCTAAATCTGTTAGCAAGCAGGTTTTCTATTTCCTCTGGCTGAGTATACTGTAGGCAGTGCCATCTACAAACACCTCAGCATATAGTTGAGTGTTCCCTTAAGATTGTGGGCATAACTAAAAAGTGCTTTATGGTTATCCTTAGCTTGGGATGCTATTTTACCTCATAATTACAATTTGAAGACTTCAATCTAATAGAGAACATTTGTGAAGGCCAACCCACTCAGATTCTTAACGTTTAATTAACTTCTGTTCCAGCTTTCTCCATTTCCATTTTACTGAAAAAAAATTCTAAGCTTGCTTCCCCCCTTTCCTGAGGCAGGTCAGATAAGGATTTGCTGTGTCCAGGACTGTTTGTAAGCTCCTAACCCCTCCCCCCCCCCACTTAACTGGGGTTAAACTATTCCTGGAGCCATAAAGTCTGTTCTTCAAAACTTCCCTTGCAACTAGCCAGCTTTTTAGTTTTAGCACTCATGTTTCTTTGATCTCAGCACTTGTTCAGAACTCATTGTAAGCACTAAATAAGTTACAAATTACTACAGCACTCAACTTTCCTCACTTGTCTATAGGAAAACAGTTTTTAGTAATTAATAAATAAGCAGCTATTCAGGCATGTCTAAAGGTCAGCTCCTGGTGCTTTCTCCTGTCTACCTGATGAATCTGGGCATCTTGGGACAATGCAGCAATTGCCTCATGTACACAGACAACCCTCTCCTCCAACCACCCAACCCTACAACATGTGAGAGATGCACTTATATAGCCAAAAACCTAAACACTAAAGGTGGAGGCGTGTCCATACTCATTAAGGATATCTACACCTCCAAGCTAGTTGCTCAGCATAATGCATCTGAGATTATCCAAGTTCAACTAACTCTGGGCAAAACCGCAATCCAGATTGTAGCTTGCTACAGACCCCCCACCATGCCCCAGGATTCTCACTCCTCTTTTCTAGATACACTGGAAAATATTAAGGTACAACCCAACACTCTAATAATGGGTGATTTCAACTACCCTACCATTAACTGGGAAAACTACTCATGTACCAACTCTTTTGCTCAATGTTTTCTGGAAATCATCAATTCCAACGCCTTGGATCAACTTATCCACACCCTCACTAGTGGCAGCAATATCCTAGACCTGGTCATCACCAACATGGGTGACCGGTGTTCCACACCAGAGGTCAGCTCCTCGTTAGTCAGATCCGACCACAAGCTAATCACCCTAGACATCCACATCCTGCTCCTACCCCCCATTAGGAAAACAACTGTAAAAAATGTCTCCAAAGCCAACTTCACGCTTCTTAAGACAGAAGTGGCAAACTTCACGACACCCATGCAGATGGACAATAGAGGTACGACTGCTGAATCCTACACAAATGCACTTTATAAGCACTTACACGAGTGCATGGATCATGCTATCCCTAACAGAATCAAGATGCTATCCTCCAAAAAAAGGAAGCCAATCTGGTGGTCTTCTGCCATAAACAAACTCTACAACAGAAGAAAGAAACTGTTGCAAAAAAAGAGTTAAATCCCATGATTGGAGGAACTCCCTGGTCAGCCTCAGTAAGAAGCTGAGATCCCTCATAAAATCCTCTAAAGCTAGTTATGAAAACAAAATTGCCACTGATTCTAAAGACAACCACAAAGCATTCTATAGCTATGTCAAAAATCTCAATGGCAACACTCAGATCTGCTCTGAGTTACAGCACAATGACACTGAATATACAGAACCAACTGATATTGCTAACATCCTGGCAGATAGGTTCAGTGCTAACTTTACCCCCCCCCCCCACCCCCTAAAGGGCCCATCTTTATACCGGAAGAATGCAAAGTTCCTGTAATCATGGCTGCACAGGTAAAAACCTCACTCTCCAAAGCCAAGAACACAGCATCCATGGGACCTAACAACATCCCAGGCTGCCTTCTACATGAACTACAGAATAAACTGGCACCCCACCTAAGTACCATGGTCAATCATAGCCTCACCTCAGGCTTTGTGCCCGTTGAATGGCACACTGCAACAGTTATCCCACTCCACAGGGGGGGCCACAACAGACACCGGGAACTACCGCCCCATTAGCCTGACAAGCCTCGTCTGCAAGGCCATGGAACGTATCATCATGGAACTCGTAAAAAAAGACATTGGAGATCTCCAAACTCTGGACCCCACAAAGTTTGGGTTTATAAAAGGCAGATCATGTCTCCTAAACCTGATAGACTTCTTTGAAGTAGTCACCAAAACCATAGATGAGGGCAAGGTGGTTCACACTGCCTATCTAGATCTCGCCAAGGAGTTCAACACCATCCCCCACTCTGGAATTATAGATAAACTCACTAAACTAGGCATAAATCCCTATGTCACAAGATGAGTTGCCATCTGGCTTACTGACAGAACCCACACCGTGAAAGTAGCAGACTCCAAATCAGACTTCAGACCAGTGACAAGTGGAGTACCACAGGGTTCAGTCCTGGGTCCTCTCCTGTTTGGTATCTACTTCTCTAAAGTACAGACTAACACAGAAGGTCTTTGGCTAACTAAATTTGCAGATGACTGCAAACTAGGAGCCATAATCAAAACTCCTAATGATGTGGAAATCCTACAAAAAGGCCTCACTGAGACAGATGCCTGGTGTCAAAGATATGGTCTCAAGCTCAATGCCAAAAAGTGCATTGTCATCTCCTTTGGTAAAAACTCTGTACCCATGAACTACCACATAGGCGGTAGTCTACTTAACACCAAAAGTTTGATAAGAGACCTTGGGACACAGGTGGACAGTAGTCTCTCCTTTGATAATCACATCGCCACAGTGGTCAGGAAATCCTTCTACATGGCACACCTCATCACAAAAGGTTTCTCATCCAGAAAAAATGAGGTCATTGTTCCCCTCTACTCATCACTCATTAGACCCATTATAGACTACAATGCCCCTTTTGGTATGTACCTCACAAGACATCTACAACAACTGGAAATGCCACAAAAATACCTCACAAAGAGGATTACTGGCCTCAAACAGATGCCTTACGAAGACCGTCTCAAAAAACTCCAGCTTTACTCCGTCGCATATCGCCTACTCAGAGGCGATCTCTGCCTAACATGCAAAGCTATGTCAAGCCCAGTGCTGTTGGACATGCTCCACTTAAAGAAATCCCATTCCCTCCGAGCTACACGCTCTAGGGACCTAAACCTTGTCACCACAATAAACAGAACATGCCAGAGGGATAGATTCCTGTCTCAGAGACTTTCCATACTCTGGAACAGACTACCTATCTATGTCAAATGGAGCTCCTCATTAACACTCTTCAAGAAAAATCTTGATGATTGGATGGGTAATAGGAAATTCACCCGGGGATCACTTCTGTGTTTCTGCTTGACAGGGGCACAGGAAAATAATTTTCTTGGGTGGCAAAAGCCAGGGTACCTTTTTGGCTAGGCTTGTATAGGCCCTAGGGCCAATAGCCTAGTACCTACATATGAACGTATGAATCTATGAATTGTTTCTTGATTTGCTTGTTGAAATTAATAAGGTTTTTTTTTCCTCTGTTGAGCACATCCCTGCTTATTTCTAGACAGGTGTTTCTTTCTTTTTTCTTTTAGTTGTATAATCTTTTTATACCAGGGATCTACCAATGTGGCTTGTTTTTCTGGCTAAACCCGGGTTTAATTTGGTTTGGTACTGTCATTTTAATGCAGTTGTGTATGTGGTTAAACAGGGCATTCATCTATACCTCTGCATAGGCTTCTGAGTTTTCTAAGTCAGGGGCATCTTTAAAATTACCTCTTCCATCACTTAACTGGTGGTAATTTGCTTTGAAAAAAAATCTTCAGGGTTTTGGGGTTTGATGGGGGTTATAACCTTATATTTATTTCAAAGGAGACCATTTTGTGGTCAGATCTTACCAGTGAGGACATTACAGTGGGGATGGTGCAATGCTTCCCCAAATTTGTTAGTATTATGTGCAGGACGTTTGAGCCCCTAGTGGGTGTGCATTTCAGCTGTTACAAGTATTTGCATTGACAAAGGCTAGGAATCCATGAACCTGCATGTTTGTGGTCATGTATGTTTCCTAGTTAATGGAGGGGTAGTTAAAATCACCAGTGAGTTAGGTATTGGGCTGAATGGTAAGTGATACTAGTAAGTTTAAGCATGCAATTTGGTTTTCCTGGTTCATGGTGGGAGAACTGTAGTTAGTAATGAATATGGTGGGGGATATTGCCTATGGTTAGCTGGACATGGAGTAGCTCAAGCGAGTCATACTGTTTGACCAGACTTGAGGGGTGCTTATCCATTATATAGATAGATACACCTCCTCCTATTGTTCTTTCCTGTACAGTGACTGGTGTGAATGTGTGAAAGGCATTGTGGCCTTCTTCTTTGGCTTTGAACCATGTCTCAGTGACTGCGCAGATGACAGTATTCTCCAGGATGAGTAGTGCTTCCAGGAAGTGCAGTGTTTTGCTGACACTTTAATATTGAATAGTAGTGCCTTTACATTTTCATGAGTCGATTTTGTTATGCTGGAAGTTTTATTTTTGACACTGCCTAAAAAGGCTCTATAGGGGTAGCCAGTTCGTTGAACAGGATCCAAAAGCCTAGTGGCAATTTGTGGAGACCATCTTTGGCAAAGCAGCATGGCCTGTCATTCATGTTCTTCCAGTATGACAAATACTGGGTCTCCTTGGAGTGACACCAACCAGGTAGAATGCTGCTCAATAGTAGACTCATATCCGCCTGTGACACATATTCTGAGAGTTCACTCATGTATCTCTTCATATATCCCAGGGAGGTACATCTCAGATCATTCACACCCACATGAAGTATGATTGAGTCATACTGGGACTTGTGGTTGAGTGAGCTCAGTGACTGCTTGATCTAGCAAATCCTGGATGCTGACAGGCAGCTGACTGTAACCTTCTCCTTATCCAGCCTGGTGAGGGGGACATTGGTGTGTCTCACAATGGAGTCTTCTGTGACCAATATATTTGGTTGTGTGGTGTTGCACCTTATGGGCTTGTTTGTTGATATGTTGTGTGTTGCTGACAACCTGTTCAGTATTTGTTTTATCTGTATATGAGTGTCTTTCCTCCAATGTCATGGGGTAATTACATCTCTCACATACTGTATTTGTTTGTTTCGGAATTAATTGGGTGTCACTACATATGAGACAATTGTTACATTGCCTCAGGATGCCCAAGTCCACCAAACTGGCTGCAGATATAGCAAAAAATTGCCTATCCATGGTTTCAGGTCCTTACTAGGTGTTTTACAGGAGAAAAGAATGGGGTGATTGTCACTGGACAAAGTTTGGGTCGTATACGTAGAGTGAGCTACAGCCAACATACTGCTCTTTCTGTAAGTCAGGTGCCCTTTGAGCAGCAGGGCACTGAGGGCAATGACACTCTTGTTACCATGATCAGCACCTATTGCCCCTATCCAAGAGGGCTGTGGTGTGTTCATGCCTATAGCACTTAGGTTAATGATGACTATGTCTATCTCCGTTATCTGCAAAACTTCTAGAAACATAATGCTTTGGTTAATAATGATGCATGTGTACATGCTGGGCAATACATATATATGTGACCTCTACAGTTTAAACTATACGACACTCTGTTGTAATCTTCATAGACCACCCTCCTACCTAAATTAGTTTGCAATCCTACATTTGAGCAATATCTCCTTTAATGGCTATTTATGTGTTTCAGAGCAGAGAAGAGATTTCTTGCAAACTATGGCAGTTGAAAATCTGAACTTATACAGCTGAAGGGTGTTGCCGTAAGCAATGTGGAAGCATACAGTCATGACTGTATAGTTTTGCTGTTAGAATCCCACTGTAGGCATTACATACATCATTGGTCAGATTGAATATATATAATATAGGCATGGCTGAGTTTCAGGAAATTTGTTATGAATGGTGGTGCTTTTGTTCCACTCTATTATTTATGTTATGGATATTACCGGTTCATGTTAGACAATGTATTTTGGATTGTTTACATACAATGTCATGTTAAACATGTATAGCAGCTTATGTAGTGCACATTGCAGCACTTGTAATTTTCTTTTATTTCTAATGATATATATGCACACAAATTCACATCTGGCTGCTATATGTATGTACATGTCCATATAAAATGACAAACATATGTATGCCTTTACATATAGGTTTAAATATTACAAAGAATATAGTGAAGGCATGACTGCAATATGGGTAAAGGTGCGCAAATATATGAATATAAGTGAAACAGACCCAAAATATGGAGATACCATGGTGGCAGCATGACATGAGAAGAACATACAGACAATACGTAAGGTCCAGAGGCCCCACTGTGATTGGGTCAAACATCATGGATGATGTCCTTTGCAATCTCCCAGAAGAAGTCACTTATGGTCCATGCCATGGACTTTAAGAACTTGTCCGTCATGTTCTGCATCTGTGTCTGGAAGAACATCACAGTTCTGGCTCCTCAGTCATCTAGTGGAGGTAGTTGAGATTATTCTATGACTCAGCAGGAACAAAGAAACTTTCCTCTAATTATCAGTATTTTTTTGTCTTTCCAAATAAAAGTCAATAAAGACAAATAACAGTGCAGTACATAGATCACACAGACAACTTCCGGTCCTGAGGGACTACCCTGACTGGGCTGAACATCACAAAAGATCTCTTTAGAGATCTCCCAGAAGAAGCTGTGCAAGGCCCATATCATGTCCAGAAAGAAGTTACCCATCAGGTCCCTCATTTGCATCTGGAAGACATCTGTCACTACTTCCCATATTCAGTCCTGAAAATCAACTGTTTGACATGGTCATGGTGGTGAACATCTTCTACTCTAAGCTGCAGGAAGAATGCAACATGCTGGTTTCACTCTTTTTTCATTGTTGACCCCATTTCGGTCATCAGCCTGGTTCTCAGAGTCCATTGGCACTGGTTTGGCATGTCATCATCATCAGTTGTATTCCACAAATGACATGCTCCAACATAATAGCAAAGAGAATATATGATATGCAATAAACAATATCAAAATATATGAAATAGGACATGGGAAATGTTTGCCGAAATTATATCACAGTACATGTGTTGTAACACTGTAAAGGCCATCAGATCTGGCACAGAAGTTTTATTTATATGTGTACAACAAAAGATACAAAGGCGGGATAATAAGTGTGCTGTCATAATTATACAACATTCTAAATGTCATAATATTTATTTTATATTTGTTGATCAGGTAGAATCTGGCTGGGCAAGTAGCCCATTTTCAGCGGAGACCCAAGGAGAAAATCTCCACAACAATAGTACACCAAGATTACAACATTTTTAAAAAAGATTTACACATAATATACAAAAACATTTAACAGTTGCCAACAATCACACTTTACAAAAAGGGAATGTAAAAACAGAAAACATTACATTTCCTAAGCCTTACTACAGACAGTAATATGAAACTCATTAGATATATAACTAAAATAAACCACTGTGGCATTTTTATTTGGTAGAAGTAAGACAAGGAGAAAATAGCAGAAAAGCAATATTTCATTTATGGCATGAGAAACTAACCAGGAGTATTACAGGAGCATAGCCATTACTGAGTAAAGTATTCCTTTAGGAGATGTTTGAAGCTATGACTATCTGTGCTTTGTAGGATGTTCTCGGGTAATAGGTTCCACTGTTTGGCTACTTTGAAGGAGAAGAGAGAGTCACCAAAGTAATTATGGAACTTAGTTACCTTAAGTATAAGATTACCAGATGATCTAAGGTCCTGGGGTTGGTATTTAGTTGCACTAGGTTGGAGAATGCAGGGCAGTTTTCATGTTTGTGGATAATACAGTGGGCAGTTGTGAGCTGACTGACTGATAACAGATTGGGAAATTCAAGCCAGTGTAGTGTTTGAAGAACAAGACAATGATTGGTCCTGTTGGGTATATTAGCAGCAAATTTTGCTATTTTGTTATAGCAGGAATCAAGTAGGTGTAAATCAGACTTGTGCAGGTTAGTAAAAAGTTGAGATCAGTAGATAGGAGGTGGGATCTAGCTGTGGCTAGTCTGGAATTTTGAGTAAGGTAAGGTTTGGCCCTATACAGAGCACCAAGTTTCATGTGAACTTTCTTAATTGTGAATGATATGTGTTTATCGAATGTTACATTGCTGTTTATTGTGACACCAAGTAGTTTTGTTTGGTTAACTGGTTCTATTATAGTGCCCTTAGTGGAGTAGATGGAGAGAGGAGGTGGTCTTGCTTTGGATTTCCTGCTGGAGAAGATCATTAACTTTGTTTTGCTTGGGTTTAGGATGAGTAGAAGTTCATTTAGGTAATTTTTAATGTCAAGAAATGACTTTTGCAGTTTATCTTGGAGTTATTTGGGTGTGGGAGCAGAGCAAATAAGAATAGCATTGTCGGCATATTGAATGATAGAAGTGGATTTAGTGGCAGTGTTTAGACTATTTGTGAATATAATAAAAAGTGAAAGTAATCCAAGCAAGGCAGGCAGTCTGTTTCCAGTCAAAAATCACACACAATAAACCACTCCCATGCCTGATATATATATATATATATATATATATATATATATATATATATATATATATATATATATATATAAAGAGAGAGAGAGAGAGAAAGCTTGTGAGGAAATTATTACTCTATTTTTGTTTTACTTGGATCACTTGTCTGTGCACTTAATAAAGGATTTTTGACTGGAAACAGACTGCCTGCCTTGCTTGGATTACTTTTGAATACTTAGTAATACTGTACAATTATATATTTTCTATTATTACTTTTTGTTTTGTTTTGTTTTGACTTGAGTTTAAGTTCACTACTTCTACTACTACTGTCTGATCTGATTAATATACAGTGATTAAGTAGAGATATATGGACTGAAAATCTTCCACACAGAGAAGTTTCTTACACTGTTTAATATTGTGTTTAACAAACCATCATTGTGCAGTTATGCAGCATTGCAAGAGAAGTGGGATTCAAGAAGTACATGCCAAGAAAAGTCTGCCAACAGCATTAAGAATGTTGAGACATCACACGCCCATTCAATAACAGAATAGGTAGGCTATTCAGAACATATAAGTCGCTGAGAATCACAGCCACACATATGCTACTTTCTGCTGTTCATACAACAACAACTTGTATGTACAACATTCAAGTAAAAAAATAATATGCCAATTTAACACAATGTTTTTTTTTATTTAAGTTGGGTGAAAAAACATTGCATATCCTCAGTTTAATAAAAAAAAATCCTTTTGGTGGTAATAACACCAAAGACAAAAGTCTGTTTAAATTTAAATACACATCAGTATATTTCTGGAAAATAAAGATGGGAAGTGATAACGTAGACCTCACTCCCTCCACAGCTCTTCAGACCTGTGCAAATGTTGCATGCACACATCTCTGTTTCTGCTGTGGGTCTTCATAAGCAGGAAAAGATGATGGGCAGGATTCACGAAGCCTCCGTGTAAGAGTTACAAGGCTTACATGGAGGCTGCAGTTAAACGGTGTGACGTCAGCATGTCATGCATATGCATGAGGGCATGCTGAATCACACCTAAGGCTTACACGGTCCGTGGAAGACAGTAGGGGGCGTGTCCGTAGGTCGAGCCCTGCAAGTGGACACGCCCCCAGAAGAGTAAAAGTGCCTAAAGTAAACCCCCATGACAGAGTACATGGAAATGTGAATAAACACAACACAACACATGCCCCCACAGACTATGAACATAAAATTATATAAATGAACATGTTATATATTTTTTTAAATTGCAAAGATGTTTGCCCGTGAGTGCGCTCGTTTGCGCGGGCATGCCCGTAGCTCAGCCACAGTTAGCAGTAAGTGGAAAAGCATATAAGAAATAACTATGCAAAGTAAGCCAAAAAGCAGTAATGTAGCGGTAGAGACGTTGGCTGAAGAGCAGGCAGTCATGGTTTGAGACTACACAACATAAATTTTTATTTTTAGTGAAATCTCCACAACATAAATTTTTATTTTTAGTGAAATAAGCACGAAACAAGTCCCTGACATATATGTACACATATAAAAATTTA
>NC_056732.1:1888362166-1888500618 GCF_019279795.1 Protopterus annectens | reverse complement strand
ACAAAAAACCCAAAAAAGTTGTTCCAGGCTGTTGGGTGCATCAGTGTGTGTCAAAGCCAATGCAATGTTTGCCCAAAAAACAAAAGACAAGGGGGGCAGCTTTGGGACACTTCAGATAACCACCAGCTGTAATCCCATGTTGGTCCTTGTTATATTAGTGGACCAGTGGTCTTTACCCTGCCTCTTCTCTTTACATGTGCCCTTTCTGAGCTGCCTTGTCAGTATCCACCCATTCAGTATTTCAGGTAAGGTAAGACTGTATCTTCTGCTGTTCTGGGAATCACTGCAAAGGCAGCAGCCCAAACCCTAAGCTGTCCCATCTCACAATGTTGTGTTGGTGGATGCATCACAGGGAGGCATACCCAGCCACCATGGATCTTCCAATGCACCTGGATCGCAGTTAGGAACTTGGAGACTCTTCAGCTCAGTCCCATAGTGCTGCTGTCCTAGGTAAGCATGGTTTTGGGGGTGCCACTGTGATACAGTGTTTCCACCCGGGAAAGGACACATGCAAAAAGACAGAGTCTGGGTCGTTTCACATGTTGTCTTGGTGCAGCTCTCCACTCAGTCCCCCTCCCGTCAAGTGTGGTCAATGTATGTAGGTGAGGGTAGTAAATGTATGAAGATGAGGGCAGCAATTAGTGAGTTACTTCAGTCCCTCATCCCTTAGATCCATTGCTGAATGGGCACATGTAAAGAGAAAAGGCAGAGGTAAGGCAGACTGCTGACACTGAAGGAGGTCATGAGACAATAGTGTTATCAGTAGTCTGAGTGGGCAGCCAGCACAGCTATGGGACACTTCAGATACCCAACATCTGGAGCCCCATGCCCTTTCCCCACATAAATTTTGGACCAAAGTATAATGGTAATTTTTTTACACCAATTTAATCTAATTTGCTTAAATGCTGGGCCCCCCCAACCAAAGAATTGGTATCAATTTTAAATGAATGGAAACCCTTCCCTTCGCCTTTCCCGTCCCCTTTCACATTTAATTTAATATATAGGGATTGTTTATTATACATTATTTTTATAAAGGAGCCAAAAAAAAAATAAAGGATTGGGTAACCAGAATGCAATGATTTCAATAAAATTTGCTTCAATTTAAACTTTAAAATTGATTTAAAAAAACCCCCCTCTTTCCTTGGATGGTACTTTCTGCTTTCAATTTTTTGACCCGCACAACAGGTATGTGGCCTTTTACATTCACTGGCTGCATCATGAAACTGAACAATACAACTAGCTTTCCCCAACCCTGTGATAATCCCCAAAAGGGTTTTCATTAACTAATCAGTTAAAAAAATTTCCATTAACTACATTTTCTCCCTTTGGGGAAATTTACATAAACCCGGAAAAATTCAAATCAGAAATTTTTGCCTAAATCTTGGCAAGCCCTTTCAAAATTCCTAAAATTGGAACACAAATCAAACACTCCGGGGAAAATTCAATTTCAGCCGTTACAAGTGTGACACAAAAGCTTGGTTCCTGTATCCAAACCATCAAAAGGCAATTTTTTTTTAAATTTAATTTGCATGGTAGCATCAATGCATGATGAAAGTCCCCGGGCTACCACCTGAATGAGCTCAAGACAGTGTTATATTTCATTCATATAGTACCTGAGGACCAGATGGTTTTTATATTTACTGAAATCTTTGGTGATTATGGTTTGCTTTTAATAAAAAAACTAAACAGCTTATGGAAAGTACTGTGAAAAACAAAGGCGATTTTTGATCCCCCCTTTCAATTTTTTAAAAAGGTTTTGATAATTTCATTATTTCTTAAAATCATTTTGAAAAAGTTTTTCACCAAATAAGCACCTTCAACTGTTCGCAAGAAAATAAATTCCCCTTTTAAAAAATTTTCCAAACGGAGATTCCAATCTTTGCCACAAAGGAAAATTAAATTTTTTGAATATGATTATAGTCTGGTTTTATTTTATATGCTAATATATGAAAAAGAACATTTAGAAATTTATTGGTATGGTTATGCTTTTCTTTTGAAATGAAATTTTTGACTTTAAACCATTAAACCTCAAAAAAGCGTCAGGTTGGTGTTATCGGAAAATCATAAATATGGCTTATTTATTTCCGATTCAGGGAAAAATACAGAAATCCTTAACCTTAGAAACAAGAAATCCCTTTTAAATTTTAAAAACCCTTTTAAGGAACATAAGATTTATCAAGAAATTAAAAAAAATTTAGTTGCTTGCATTTTTATGGCTGAATAATTGTAATCCTGCTTCACAAGTCTCTTCTGAAGAGAAATTTTTGGCATCCCCAAATTTTGCCATTCAAACAAATGTGCTTTCCCTTTTTCACTTAGTGCAGCTTTTAAAAAACCTTGTTTTCTTTTTTTGATTGAAGCTTGTGTTTAAATAAAATATATTACCAACCTCTTTTGCTCAAAATCTTAATGGTTAAATACCTTTCTATAAAAGTAAATTAAATTCCATATTTAAAATTGAATATTGTAGAAAAATCTGATCTCTTATCCAAAATTTTTTAAATTATTGGCCATTTTTTTCTTGGACTTTTGCAATGTCTTAAATTTAAAAAAATAAAAATTTAAACCACAAAAAGGATGTCTACAAGTTGAATTAAGAAAGCTTTTTTCAAAATGGTACAGAAACCCTCTGTGGTAAACGATTATTACTCATTGATTTACAAACACCACCCCACCAAAAAACAATAAAAAACAAAAAAACAACACTTACAAGAAACTGTTAAAAGCTTTTTCTTAAAAGGTAAACCAACTAGTTTTAGAGAAGGATGTCTTAAGAAAACACAAGTCACCCTTTACAAATGTGTAACAATTTGACAGCAAATTATTTTTAGAATTTTATAGTTTGCAAAAATTGATAAAATTTTAAAAAAACAATGAGTAAACAAAAGAAAGTTCAGTGGAAAAAATAAGTAAGCTAGGAATTTTTTTAAACAAGGACGGGAAAAAAGTTCTTTCTGACACAGTACACAAGGGTGGATAAAGTTCAAGGTTGGTTTCTGAGGATGGGCATGCCTAATTTTTAGCCACGTGTATCCCAAAAGCCCGAAAAGAACTGACAAAAAAGTATCACTAATGAGATCCCGTGTAAATTTTTTCGATCCCAACTAAGAGTAAAGGTTGATCATTGTAAAAAATGAATCACTAAGAGGCGTTTAATGGATTGGGAAGGTTTTTAAAAAATTTGAAATTTTTTTAAAATGGATTTAAAATTAATTCTTTCCCTTGTTATATTTAAGTTCTTATGTATTTTAAAAAAATTAAAAGTTTTAAAACAGCAAAAGGGTTTGAAATTTTTATTTTAAAAACATAAAAAGAAATGGGTAAAATACAATTTTTAACCTCTTACTGGCTATTGAGGATTCTAAACAAACCCCAAAAACAACAACCAAAAAACAACAAACAAAAAAAACCAATTAAAAGGAAGATTATTATACAATTATTATTTTTTAGAATCCAGCAATAGCTGAGTAAAGGGTTTTGTTAAATTGTAATATTAATTAATAAAATTTGAGCAAAATTGAAAGAATTTTTAGATAAAACTTAAACAGAATAAGACATACATGAAAAACAGCTGTAAACACAGAAACATTTCAGCGGAACAGAAAGAAGTCCCCCCTTTTTGCAAAAAGGGAGAAAGTTTTTAGAGTATAACCCAAAATTTGGCTAAAAACGACTAATTTTGGTGGGGATGCATCGTTAAATTTTCCCCTTTTGTTTTTTTCCTGTCAGCCAATTAAAGGTTTGATGAAACATATCAGGAACCCCTTTTTAAAATTTAAGCCCCAAAAAAAACGTTTTGCATATTCCTAGATCAAATAATGGAGGTGGTGGGTCTGTTTTAAAGGGATTGGAATTTTAAATGAGTTTTAAGCCAGGTTGAGTATGGATGCTGCTGGAGGGGAGGCATTAAAGGTGCATCAGGCGCATTTAAAAAAAATAAAAAGGAAAAATTGAAATCCACAATCGTGCTTGGCCCCAAATGTATGAATAATCGTTGGGGGCACCCCTTGATTTATGATGGGGGTACCCTTTTTTCAAGTGTTCTGGCCCCTTAAGTGTTTTATTTAAGTTTGAAAGGGAAAAACAACAAATTATGCCAAAAATAATTGCCCCCTTGGTAAGATGAAATTTAAAAATGATGTAATTTAAAATTTAGTCTAAATCGAAAAACTGTTTGCATCTTTCCTGTGTTTGGGCATGTCCTGGTGAGATGAACGGAAGTGGGGTTTAAAATTCCTTGGTTTCCCTGAGGTTGCCTAAAATGACGGTAAAGTGGCTTCCCCCCTTGAAGGAATGGCTCAAAAAGGTTTTGTCTTTTTAAAAAAGCATCTTTTAGCTTTGTTTGCTGAATGATTTAATTAGGTTGGTTTCAAATCACAGAAATTTTTGAAGACCTGAAGTCTTGGTGGCCACATTGTCATTTTGTGTGGTCTGATATAATTCCTCAACAGATATGGAAAACAGCAAACAGTCAATGGACAGCTCACAAGGCCAGACATTTACAGAATGGGTTCATGCACGGCTTGATGCACAGGGTCGGTGGATCTACAATCTGCCATAACAGCATCACAGTGGAAGATGTTCATCTGTTCAGAGGGGATGGCGTTCACCTAACTGAGGAGGGCATTGCGTTGTTCTTGACCAACCTCCACAATGGGGTGATGAGAGTTATGCAGGATTGCCAACATGCAGCTTGTGAGAAGAATGGAAAACACCCATGACCAAGTAGGACCAGTATAGTAAGTAAAACACTATTATGAAATGTATTGTGTAAAATATATTTCTCTGAGTTTGGCAAATAACTGTGGTAAGGAGCTGGTGAGGATGCTGAGAAAGAAAGTACAGTTGTGTACCTACCATAAATGTAGATATTTGAGTGTATTCACTGTTGCAGTCATTACACTTGGGTTATCCTGCTGACAGGCTACCTGCAGTCAGCCCGGATTCCAAAGTCCTGCTCCGGCGTCAGTTGCTGTCACCTCTTCCCTGATGTCAGTGTACCAGGGGTATATAAGATGCTGCCGACACCATTTTCTTCAGTTTTTCTTGCCCCAGATGTCAGGTGCCCCCCCAAAAGGTAGGCAATGTATATTGCTAATAAAAAACATACAGTAAAATACAAACAATACCTTCATCTACAAGCAAATACACCATATAGGCTGTATAGGATAGAGAAGTATAGATAAGTCCCAGCAAAGAAAGGGGGTTGGAGGGTGGGTAACCTGGACTGCAACAGTGAATACACTTGACCATCTACATTTATGGTAGGTACACAACTGTACTATGTTCATCGTGTTTCACTGTTGCAGTCATTACACTTGGGTTGAATCCCAAAGCTGAGGTAGGGCGGCTGGGTCTAAATAGGATTAGGAGTGGCTATGAGGCCCTGAAGAACTGCAGTGGCAAAGCCTGCTCTGGATTTAGAGTTAAGAGGCAAGTGGTAATGCTTGGTAAAGGTGTGCACTGAACTCCAGGTTGCAGCCTCCAAAATTTCCTTGGTTGGTACTCCTCTGAGAAAGGCTGCTGACGTGGCTGCTGCCCTGGTAGAATGTGGCCTAATATTCTTAGGCACTGACTTGCCAAGCTGTGCATAGCAGAAACAAATGCAGTGTCCTATCCATTTGGAAATAGTCTGCTTTGAGATAACCTTTCCTTGTGATCCTGCAGCATATGCTACAAACAGTTGCTCAGTTTTTCTGAAAGCTTTTGTTTTGTCCAAGTAGAAGCTTAATTGCCTGTGTATGTCCAAAGAGTGCAGAAGTCTCTCCCCTTTATTCTGGGGATTTGGATAAAATGTTGGCAAATTAATGGTTTGGTTAAGAGCCACACTGGATACTACCTTCGGCATAAATGTTGGGTTTGTCCTTAGAGAAACCCTGTCTGGATGAAAAATGATAAAAGGTTCCACTGCCATTAATGCCTGTAACTCTGAGACTCTTCATGCTGAAGTTATTGCTAGGAGCAGAGCAGTTTTCCATGATAAGAATTTTAAATCAGCTGTATTGGCTGGCTCAAAAGGAGGTAAAGTGAGTTTTTCCAAGACAAAGTTGAGGTCCCAAGTAGGTATCAGTGCTCTCCGGGGGGGGGTCTTGTTTTTTGCCCCTCTGAGGTACTGCCTTAGTAGTGGATGAGAGAAAATAGGAGGTTCCGTGTTGTAATGAGCTGAAATGGCTGAGGGATGGATCTTAATTGATGAAAAGGATAGGCCTATGTCCAGCATCTCAGTTAGGTATTGTAAAATCTGAGGGATATTTGGAACAAGTGGGTCAAAGCCCTGTGCCTGGTTCCATGCACAGAATCTTTTCCATTTCTCTGCATAAGATTTCCTGGTGCTGGGCCTCCTGGCTTCCAAAATGACATCCATAACAGCTTTAGAGAGAGGTGAGGTCTGAGTGGCTATATTATCTGCCATGCAGCCAGATTTAAGGTTCTGAGATGGCTGTGCAGGATCTGATTGTTTTTTTGAGTCAGAACATGAGGAATTTGAGGTAAAGTACAGACTGGGCCTTGAGCCAAGTTTTTTAAGTTTGGATACCAGTGCTGGCGTGGCCAGTCTGGGGCAATCAGAATCATTTTTGGTTTCTCCTGTCTAACTTTTAGCAGCACCTTGGGAAGGAGAGGCAGTGGAGGAAAAGCATAAACTGTCAGGGTTTTCCAGCTGAAAGATAGAGCATCCACTTTCCATGCTTGTGAGTGGTTAAGTCCTTGTGCAGAATTTCTGTAGTTGGCAGTTGAGAGGGTAGGCAAAAAGATCTATGTCCGGGCATCCCCATTTCTTTGTTATCATGCTGAAGACCTGTGGATTTAGTTTCCACTCGTGAGGATCCATGAGGTTTCTGCTTAGTTTGTCTACCAGAGTATTTTTCTTTCCTGGCAGGAATTGTGCTTGCAGATTAACTTGGTAGGTCAGTGCTGTGTTTCACAAAGTCATGGCTTGCCTTCAGAGGGAATAGGAATGTGTGCCCCCCTTGCTTGTTTATGTACCACATAACTGTGGTGTTGTCCGTCTTTAGTAATCGTTGTCCTGGATGTAGTAGGTCCTTGAAGGCTGTCAGGGCATTCTGTACAGCTAGCATCTCCTTTTGATTGATGTGAAGATGCATTTGGTCTTTGGGCCACTTGCCCTGAATACATTTTCCTGCCATGTGTGCCCCCCAAGCATAATCCGATGCATCTGTTGTTAGTATCTGCCTGGCTGTGGGTAAAGTGAAAGGCTGTCCCTTGTTGTGGTGACATGCCAGTGCCCACCATTAAAACTCCTGTTGCAGGCAGGGAATAAGTGTTATTACTGTATCCAGACTGTGGCAATGTTGAGTCCAAACACTTTTTAGATACCATTGTAACTTCCTCATATGCAGTCTTTCATATGGAATTAGTAGGATGCAAGATGCCATGAAGCCCAAAGCCTGCAGAATTTTTCTTGCAGGGAGCTGGGTTTTTGTTGCCATCATTTGAAAGTAATGAGTCAGTTGCATTTGCTTGTCTGGCGTGAAATAAGTCATCTGGGCAGTGGTATTTAAGCTTGCACACAGGAATATTATCTCTTGAGAGGGCACTAGTTTTGACTTATTTTCATTTACTGTGTACCCCAGGCCAGTTAGTAATATTTTTACAAATGCCAGATGCTTTAGTAGAATGTCCTTGCTCTCTGCTTGAATAAGGCAGTCGTCCAAGTAGGGATATATTTGAATTCCTTTTTGTCTGCAAAATGCAATCACTGGTGCCAGGCATTTTGTGAAGACCCTGGGCACAGTAGATAAGCCAAAGGGCAGTGCAGAGAATTGGTAATGCATTGTGCCAGCTATGAATCTGAGGTATCTTCTGCAAGATTGTCTGATTGGGACATGCAGGTATGCCTCTTTGAGGTCCAAAGTAACAAGCCAAGCCTTCTTGCTCAGCATGGGTAGAAGTTGCTGTAGTGTCAACATTTTGAATTTTGGAACATCCAGAAAAGTATTTAGAATTGACAGGTCCAGTATGGGTCTGTAGGCTTGGTCCTTTCTGGGGACCAAGAAAAGTCTTAAGTAAAATCCTTGTCCTTGTTCTTGCTGTGGTACTTTTTGAATAGTTGTCATGTCCATGTTTTTGTGCCTCTGCCCATTGATTTTGTGGCAGGTCTGGCATACCTTTTGACCTTGGTAGGATGTGAAAGTGGAACCTGTAACCCTGAGAAACAATATTCAGTACCCATTTGTCCTGGGTGATTATGTGCCAATTTTGTGAGAAAAGTGCTAGCTTTCCCCCTAAGTGTGCTGCCAAAAGGTAAGTGTTTGGCATTTGAAAATGGAAGTCATTGGGACTGTTTCCTATAAGGATTGTGATTTGTCTTCTCCTTTTGGGGGTTGAAGAACCCCATTGTCTAGGTCTGTATGAGCCTTGTGGCTGAGATCTGCCTCTTGGGCATCTGTATCTGCCTCTTTGTGGCCTGTCTGACACTGGAAAGGACCAATTTTTAGAAGGCCAATTTCTGCTAAATCTAGGTGGCTGAACCTGTAAGAAATCCTTTACTGTCTGCATTGATTTTGCTTTATCCTCCATTTTCTTTAATACCTCTTCTGCCTTAACACTAAACAAAGTATCATGCTGTAAAGCAGTATCCAGTAATTTTGCTTTAACATGATCAGGTAAACTTTGTTCTTTTAACCAAGCATGCCTTCAAATGACAGATCCTGTAACTTCGGCTCTACAAGAAGCCTCTAATGAATCAAAACCACATTGCAGAGTATGTTTTCCCACTTGTTCAGTTGCATGCAATAAATCCTGCATTTCCTTATTGTCAGGACATTCTGAGCTTGTAAGCATTTTCTGTTTTAACAAAGACATTAAATATTGTTGGTATTTAAGCATGTGAAACTGACAGTTTAAAGCCCTTACAGCTAAAGTATCAAAAGTGTAAACTTTTTTCCCCCCATCTATCCAGTGATCTGGAATCCCTATCAGAGGGGACTGTTTTTTTTGCAGTGGAAGCCTTTACCCCTTTGGGGCCCTGAGAAATTGTCTCTGGGTCAGCAGCAGGGTTTTTATAAAGAAATTTATGAGAGTCTGGGACCCTGTAGTATCTATCAGGCTTGACTGATGTTGGTGGTAAAGAATCAGGGGACAAACTAGATTCAGAAAAAACATCATCAACAATATCTAGCACAGGGGGTATAGCAAGGGGCCTGTGCTGAGGCAATAAAAGAAAATCTCTGAGCCTTTTCTTGGATTCTGAATAATCCTGGCTCTCCCAATGGAAATGTTCCCTCATGGAGTGCAAAGTTTCCCCAAAAGAGTAATCCTCAGGAGGAGAGGCTGAAGAGATAGATTCTTCAGCATCAGAGTCCTCATATGGAGGAAAAGAATATCCCTGGTCTGAAGAGGAATCAAAGGAAATAGAAACCTGGTCAGAGGATTCATAATCTGTGTCCTGCCTAGGCCTTTTATCAGGGGGGGGATGGGAACCCCTGATCAAAGTAATTAAGTCTTTGGCCATTTTGAGCATCTGTTTCTTTGGCATGGATGAATGTCCAGGAGAATGCTGTACTTGTTTATTTGTCTTTAATGGTGTTTTAGACTTTGCCTTGGCTGCTGTAGTTGACTTGATAGTAAGCTGTGTAGGTTTGAAAACACCCTCAGAAGCCGATGCCTGCTCAGCGGCTCCAGACCCATCTGAGGGAATAGTTTCCATAGGCCCAATACCTTGAGTTTCCAGAGGCCTAGTTGTCTCCAAGTGGGAGTCGGAGGCGGGCTCTGGCTCTGAGGTAGCGGGTGTCAGGGGCTGCAAATGTGCCTCACTGAGAACCGGCGAACTGGCGACTGGCCTAGAAGAGGCTTCGTCATCGGTTTTGGACCTTGGATGCCTGTCCTTTTCTTTGTCTTTGCATTTTTTATGAATTCCAGTCATTGGTTGTTCCAATGGCATTATGTAGTTAAACCTTTGGCCAAAATAATGGAATGCAAAATCAAACCGATGCTTAATAGTGCGTTGGTTGAATCTAGCACAAAACCGACAACTAGAAACTTCGTGGTCAGGGCCTAGGCAAGGAATATAGTAAGAGTGAAAATCCTTATGAGGTATTTGCTTCCCACAAGAAATACAATTGTTAACTTTTACTGACATCGATCTGGAGCAAGACAAAGTTTCCCCAATGGGGTACTTAGCTTTTTTGAAGACTTCGGTTCTGAAATTCAATTTAGAAAATCTCAGGAGTTGGCCGACCGGCAATCGCGAACTGCTTTTGCTTCGGGCACCACACGGCAGGAAAGACTGAAGAAAATGGTGTCGACTGCATCCTATATACCCCTGGTGCACTGATGTCAGGGAAGAGGTGACAGCAACCGACGCTGGACCAGGATATTGGAATTCGGGCCGACTGCAGGTAGCCTGCCAGCAGGATAACCCAAGTGTAATGACTGCAACAGTGAAACACGATGAACATCTGTTTTAGGAGAGTGCTACCACGTACAATCTAATATGTCAGTGACCATCCTGCAATACTTCATTTTTTTAGTCTGCTTTTATCAGGCATGTGTAGAGTTAGATGACAGGAAGGGCTTACTAGTACAGAAATTGATCCCTTAGGTACATTGTTGAATGGACACATGTAAGGAGAAAAGGCATAGGTAAGGCAGACTGTTGACACAGAAAGAAGTTGTGAGACTGCAGTGTTATTGGCTGTCTGAGTGGGTAGCCAGCACAGCTATCAGACCAGTGAGATGGCCTTGCCTACCACTGTGCCATGCCTGTCCTGGGTTCATTAGTGGAGTGGTGGTCCTTATCTTGCTTTGTCTTTTTACATGTACCCATTCAGCAGTATGTTGGCTACACCAAGAATGTGTATATTCACAATCATGTGTCTACATGGTAAAACAACTGCTTCTGAATGCTGTACACATGTACATGTATCAGTTTTGTTAGGACTTAAGTTATGGACATTTATGATTTTTTCATATTTTGGTAAATAACTTTGCAAGGGAGCATGTCAGGTTGCCAAGTAATACCTCATTTTGAAGACAGCATTGATAGTTCCAACATGGTAAACAAATTGCCTGTATGTTGCACACATGTGCAGATATCAAAGTTTGTTTTGGACTTGGGTTACAGAAGTTATGATTTTTTTTCATATTTTGGTAAATAACTTTGCAAGGGAGCGTCTGAATGTGCTAAGTAATACCTCATTTTGAAAACAGTATTGATAGTTCTAACAATGCAAAATAATGGTGCCTGTATGTTGTAATCATGTGCAGATATCAAAGTTGTTTCTGAGTTAGGCTATGGAAATTATTAATTGTTTTCATATTTTGGTAGATAACTTTGTAAGGGGGCATCTGAATGTGCCAAGTAATACCTCATTTTGAAGACAGTATTGCTGGTTCCAACATGGTAAAATAATTGTGCCTGTATGTTGGACACATGTGCAGATATCAAAGTTTGTTTGGAATTAGGTTATGGAAACTATTATTTTTTTCATATTTTGGTAAATAACTTTGCAAGGGTGCATGTCAGTGTGCCAAGTAATACCTCATTTTGAAGACAGTGTGACTCCTTACAACATGGTAAATGAACCACGTCTGTGCACTGTACACATGTACAGATATCACAGTTTTAGTCTTGTATGATTATGAAAATTATACATTTCCAATACTTCTCATTATTATGCCCATATCTTTGTAAGGGAGCATGGTGATGACACAAATGATGCATCATTTTGAAGCTGACATTCAGATACACAACTTCTACACTGATATGCAGGCTCTGTCTGTTACAGGTGATGAGATATTATGCTTTGTTTATCAATTATGAGAAATAATATATTAATCATATTTATGTGAATATCTCAAGAAAGGAGCATCCCACAGTAATGGTTAATGTATCATTTTTAAGCTGACATTCATATTAACAAATTAAATTCAAATTGCATGGATCTGATTGGTACATTGACCAAGATATTGTGCTTTGCTTTTCCAAAAAGGTAAAAAATATGCACAATATCAGCCTTCCTTGCCAAATATTTAATAATGACTTTGATATGCACTATCAACATTTACACTGTTGGAAAGGTCAGTGTCTGCTGAACAACTTTCGCGTTTACATTTTTAGTCTAGCTCTTATAGTTAAAGAGTTATGAACATTTGTTTTCTGTATGGTATTACAAATGGGTTTTCTGAAAATGAGCTCAGGCTGCACTGTTGTTCCTATGATGGAATTAAGCAGGCAGCTTTTCCTGAGCTGCTCCAGAGTGAATGAGTTAATATATATCAGATTTTAAGTCTTCAGTTTGTTATGCTACCTGCTATAATATAAATTAAGTATTGTAATTGCATTCTCACTGTATACAAGGTCACTACCTGCTACTACTGTAAGAACTGTCTTCTAGGCACATTGTTATACAAGATTGTTGGTCTTGTCTCCCACTTGACCAGTTTATTCTGTTCTAGTCTTGTTACCGTTATGAATGTCTGTTACTATTTATTTCTTTATTGTATTATACAATTTTCTTTCTACTAACATAATAGTCTACTAACAATGAAGATTTTCTCCCTGGGCCTCCACTGAAAAAGGGTTTTATGCCCAGCCGGACTCTCCCAGTAAAGAAATGTAAAATAAATAAATAAATTAAAAAGTATTTATAATTTGTAAAACTGATGAGTTTTGTTAATTTTCCCAAGTTTCTTATACTGCAAGATAAATACAAAATGCATATAGACCTTATTGCCAAAAGTGTCCAGTACTTTTTTCTTTTGTGTAGAATTGAGAAAAAAATTACATTATATGCTGGATAATATTCTTTCCCTAAGCTAACACTGATTTTATTATCATGGTCAAGAAAATGTTTTAGAGGTGATCTGTCATTTGTATAGTTATATAATTTGAAGGCACACAGACCTATACTGGAAGTTCCATTTATGGAAAAATAATAATTGATAATAATTTTAAGTTTTGTCGTGTGATTTTCTGAATTGCAAAAAAGTGACTGTCTTTGCAGCAATTAAAATGTATTACATCCAATACGAACATTTGTTTTAATTACTAGATAAAAGTATTAATAAGTTGATCAACACCTGTTGTTGTGTTTTGTTCCACATCTAAAGTCAACTCCTCGTCTGTCAGATCCAACCATAAGCTAATCACCCTAGATATCTGCATCGCGCTCCCACCCACCACTAAGGAAACCATGGTAAAAAATTTCTCCAAAGCCAACTTTATGCTTCTTAAGACAGAAGTGCCAAATTTAATGACACCCTTGCAGATGGACAACACAGGTATGACTGCTGAACCCTACACAAATGCATGCTATAAGCACTTACACGAGTGTATGGATCGTGCTATCCCAAACAGAACCCAGACACTATCCTCCTAAAAAAGGAAGCCAGTCTGGTGGTCCCCTGCCATAAACAAAGTCTACAACAGAAGGAAGAACTGTTGCAAAAGAGAGTAAAATCCCATGAGTGGAGGAGCTCCCTGGTCAGCCTCAGTAAGAAGCTAAGATCCCTTATAAGATCCTCCAAAGCTTGTTACGAAAACAAAATTGCCACTGATGCTAAGGGCAACCACAAAGCATTCTACAGCTATGTCAATAATCTCAATGGCAACACCCAGATCTGCTCTAAGTTATAGCACAACGGCACAAAAATTACAAAATGAACTCATATTGCCAACGTCCTGGCAGATAGGTTCAGTGATAACTTTACCCCCTCTCACTCCCTAAAGGGCCCATATTTATAAAGGAAGAATGCACAGTCCCTGTAATCACATCTACGCAGGTAAAAGCTGCACTCTCTAAAACCAAAAACACAGCATCCATGGGACCAGACAACATCCCAGGCTGCGTTTTACACAAACTTCAGTACGAATTGGCTCCCCATCTAAGCACCATGTTCAGTCATAGTCTCACATCAGGGTTTGTGCCTACTGAATGGCACACAGCAACAATTATCCCACTCCACAAAGGGGGAGCCATCACTGATCCTGGAAACTATCACCCTATTAGCCTGATGAGCCTGGTCTGCAAGACCATGGAACGTATCATCATGGAACTCATAAACAAAGACACTGGTAACCTCCAAACTCTGGACCCCACCCAGTTTGGGTTTGTGAAAGGCAGATCATGCCTTCTGCACCTGATTGACTTCTTTGATGCAGTCACCAAAGCTGTAGACGAGGGTAAGGTGGTTCACATAGCCTATCCTGACCTCACCAAGGCTTTCAACACCATCCTCCCATTTGGAATTATAGCTAAACTCACTAAACAAGGTATAAATCCCTACATCACAAGATAAGTTGCCAACTGGTTCACTGACAGAACCTACACTGTAAAAGCTGCAGACTCCAAATCTGACTTCAAACCAGTGACAAGTGGTATACCACAGGGTTCAGTCCTGGGACCTCTCCTGTTTGGTATCTACTTCTCTGAAGTATAGGCTAACGGGGTCTATATCAGCATCTCAAATGCTGACGATATCGAATTTGATACTGTCGCATCGAGAATGCTGAAAGGGCAGAACATCTAATTGGTAAACGGAAATCTCCGTAAGGGGGAGATTTCCGTTTACCTCAAAGTAGTGTGGTCTCGGAGTTGGTATATTTAAGTAGTGGGGGGGTGTGGGGGGTGCAGGGCCTTGCCCCCCTGCCTACACCCTTTAGAATTTTTTTTTGGGGGGGTATTTTTTTATTGGCGTTCAAAAATGTAATAGGTCGATCATTTCAGTTTGACATTTAGTGATTCGACCTATTACATTTTCAAAATGCTGATATAGACCCAGCTAACACAGAAGGCCTCTGGCTAATGAAGTTCGCAGATGACTACAAACTAGGAGCCATAGCTGAGTCCCCAAATGATATGGACATCCTAGGGAAGGGCCTCATTGAGACAGATGCCTGGTGTCAGAGGCATGGCCTCAAGCTCAGTGCCAAAAAGTGTATTGTCATCCATTTTGGTAAAAACTCTGTACCCATGAACTACCACACTGATGGCAGTCTACTTAATGCCGAATGTGTGATAAAAGACCTTGGGACCCAGGTGGACAATAGTCTCTCCTTTGATAATCACATCGCCACAGTAGTCAGGAAATCCTTCTATGTGGCACACCTCATCACAAAATGGTTGTCATCCAGGAAAAAAGAGGTCATTGTTCCCCTCTACTCGGCACTCATTAGAGCCATTATAGAGTACAATGTCCCTTTTGGAATGTACCTCACAAAACATCTGCAGCAGACGGAAAGGCCACAGAAGTACATCACAAAGAGGATTACTGGCCTCAAACAGATGCTCTACACTGACCATCTCAAAAACCTCCAGCTTTACTCTGTAGCATATCACCTAGTCTGAGGAGATCTCTGCCTAACATATAAAGCTATGTCCAACCCAGAGCTGTTGGACATGCTACACCTAAAGAAATCCCAATCCCTCTGAGCTACATGTTCTAGGGACCTAATCCTTGTCACCTCAATAAACAGGACATGCTGGAGGGATAGATTCCTGCCCCAGAGACTTCCCATACCCTGGAACAAGCTACCCATCTATGTCAAGCAAAATCCCTTATTAGCACTCTTCAAGAAAAATTGTGATGAGTGGATGGGAATAGGAAATACATCCCGGGGATCACTTCTGTGGCTCTGCTCGACAAAGGCTCAGGAAATTAGTTTTCTTGGGTGGCGTAAGCCAGGGACCCTTGTTGGCTAGGCTTACTTAGGCCCTTGGGCCGATAGCCTAGTACCTACCTCTGAATCTATGAATAACACTGTGCTGTTCTAACTGCCAGTTGTAAATGTTTATACATAACTGAATAAATGTATAAGTAAGCAGATCGTTAACTTAGTAACTTTCTTTCTACTTTTGAAAAAATAGGAAATCCCAAAGTATCCTTTGACAGCCACCTCTGTAAATATATTTTCTCATATATGTTCAAGTTTGTAATATTCAAAAAAAATGCTGAGCAATCAATACATTTTTAATAAAAATGCCCATAACAAGTATAATAATTTCATAAAGTGTATCCCTCCCTCAAAAGAAAATGTCAAATTATGCAATTTTTCAATCAGTGTGTTTACGCATGTACATTCTTGAACATATACAATAAAATTAGCTTGATTTGAATAAAACCATCCTATAGCCTAATTTACTTAACACGTGTAATATTACTAAAATTATAATTATTTTTGATTTAGCTCAAAGACCTAATTCCCATCATCTTAAAGAGTATTTCCAATTAAGAATTAACTTGTGAAATGATTAAAATAATATCATCTGCATTAAGGTTTAATGTCACTGTCCCTTTCTATGAATCACAGTATACAATCAGCCACTAATAAAAATAATGATTGGAGAGGGGAAAACCTTGTCTTACACCTTTTATACTGAGCAAAGCTGGAAGAGATTATCCTGGGGAATTATTAACATACATGTTGCCCTAAGCATTCATGTTTCATTTGTGTTAGTGGAATGTTCAATGCTCATCAAATATGCAGGCCACGAAGTGACCCTGCAAGACAAGCAGCACCTGTGCATGGCCAAAACACATGCTCACAGCCACACTGAGGTGTAGAGATGCTCGAATAAACAACAGGCTGTAAATAAACCCAGCTCCAGTAAGTGAGCATGTATGAACTGCATGATATAAGGCAACTTGAGTTATATAAATAAGAATCAAAGTGAGGCTAATGAGGAATATAATAATGTACAAACACCACTAATTAAAAATTATTGATAACTACAGAAGTAATTGTGTCCATTTGGAGATACATCTCCATAATGACAATTAAATGCTGCCAAAAGGATGTGACAGGGACACAGCAACAGTGTAACAAAGGGATTACATGTGATACATCTGATGTTAAATTGGAGAGGTGAGACACTTGGCAAGGGATATTTTAGGGGATCTTGTATATACTACACATAGTGCGCATCACGTGTGTATCCAGAAAGTTATATATTGTAGCACACATTTTGCCGTTGCCCCCCCCCCATCTGTACTCAGCTCTCAAACTGGTTACCCTATGCACTTCAAAAAGAATGCAATGTTAATCAGACACTCAGATAATGCATTGGACATACTTATAAAGTAACTGTATACATTAAGATCTGTCACAGTGTAAGGCTAATGTAAATAGTGTACATAGTTATCTAAGATGTTATGTATAATATACTATAGAATTCATTTAAATGTATTTGAAAATAAAATTTTTTTGAGAAAAAAAAGTATGCAATGTTAAGTTTTCGGTGTACTCCACTGACTGCTCACCTGGTGCTGAAGAAGCGTTGTCTGTTTGGAAAAAATATCCATACTAGTTGTATCCTCAGATACTGCAAAGCCTGCGAATAAAGTGTCTCCTGTTAGTAACATCTGTCCAGGTGCTGTAAGAAGGAAGGGAGGTTGGCATAATGGTTAAAATATTTACCTTACAGACACAAGGTACAGGTTTTATTCTCGCATGAGATAATTGGCTAGGCTGAAATGGCCCCCAAGGGCAGTCAGCCTAGTGTTATTGTTCCCTGAAAAGGGTTTGTTTGAGTTTTATGAACAGAAGGTATGTGGGGGTACGTATAATTGTCATATATGACTCAACAAGGAAATATGCACTTAAGTTTGAACAGACAGAAATTATTTCAGATATTACTTCTAATGCTCAGTAAAATTCAGAACTACTGCTTGCCAGAACATCTTCTCACTCGTCTGTGACCATCAATTGATGACTGGTCATTTTGTGGAGGTAACTTCCCCTACCTTGACTTCCTGCATCCTATCTGAGCCATATGGCAATCCAGTGGGTTTCACAGGGCTTTGCTCCTAATTTAGTAAGCAGAGCAGGGTATTGTGTCAAACACTTTAGTGAGGTCTCAGTAGGTGGTGTGTACCGTCTTGTCTTTTTCTAGTGCCTTGTTGACTTTTTTTTAAAAAAGTTGACTATGTTAAGTAAGCATGATCTGCCTTTGAAGAAACTAAAGTGTAATGCGTTTAATGTTTGGAAGCTTCCTATGTCTTTATTGATTAATTCCATGATAAGTCTTTGCATGGCTTTACATATGAGGCTGGACAGACTTATGGAATGGTACTTACTCAGGTCAGTGGATAGCCCTCCCTTGTAGAGGGGTATGACTTCTGCTAGTCTCCATTCGCTTGCTACAAAGCCTGACTGGAGGCTGGAGTTGAACAGTCTTGTTAGTGGTATGGATAACGCATGCAACATACATCCAGGAATATTTTCAGGACATGTAGATGCAGTATTTTTCGTTTTGAGAAAATCTGCAGGACTTGACCCTGTGTGATAGCTGGGAGTGTATTGGATTCTGATCTTCTTGTGAGGAATAAAGGGGTCAGGAAAGGTGAAGTTGGTCCTAAATTTATTGGCCAGAAGGTTTGCTATATTTTCAGCTTTAATACAGAGGTGGTATATTTAACAATCAGCTCAGATTATGGATATAGCTGAAGAGGATCTTGTGGTTGCTTTGACCTGGGTGGCATTTTTGCCTCAAATTTAGACTTGGTGGTTTTCATTAGTCTCCAGATTTGCTTATTCAGTTCAGTGATAGGATTTCTATCATGGTGGGTGCTGCATTTCTTATATTTGGTTACAATTTTCTTACATTTATTATAAAGCTTATTGATTCTGTAGTTCCATCAGGAAGGCTTTTCTTATGGTTGGTTTGTTTTGCATTTGTTTCTGTCGGGTACAGTTGCTTCTCTGCAGTTGTTTGCATGTTGGTATAAGTTAACAGTGTACATTTCTGCATAACCAGCTTTGGGGATTTGAAACTTGTCAGTCTATCACTTAGAAGTAAAATGTTTGCCTTGGAGAAATTTCTAAATGTTCCAGGGGCAGTGGAGATCTCAGATTTTAGCTTTATTTCAAAGGAGACTGCTTTGTGGTCGGACCTGACAAGTGAAGATGTAATTCTCCCATATTTATGAAGAGACTGTCAAGAATGTAATTTCCCCTAGTAGGTACTCTGACTAGATGGTTCACAGCTTTTATCTTAACTAAGTCCAGGAATCTCTGGGTTTGTGCACTAGTGATGGTATATGTGTTCCAGTCTATAGCTGGGTGGTATTGGATTTAATGTTGAGTGACTCCAGTTGGTATAGGTAGGTGTTATGTCATTGCTGGGTCAATGATGGTGTTCTGTCACTAACTAGAATATGGTAAGTGAATTTACTGATGGAAAATTAGACATGAAGAATGTCTAGCGCATCATGATGCTTTACCAGCCTTGATAAGAGTTTCTTCTGGATGACGTCTGAGACATCTCCACCTTTTTCCCCTTCCTGAGTAGTGACCGGTTTAAATGTGTGGACATCTTTATAGCCCTGCACAGCCAGAGCACTGCTTGTTTAAACCATGTCTTGGTCCCTAAACAGACATTCACATCCTCCAAGGTGAGGCTAGCTTGCAGGGATTGAAGTTTTTTGTTTAGGTGTCTAATATTAATCAGATTTTCCTTTGCTTGTCTTGTTACATTAATAAGTTTACCTGGTTAACATTGTCTAAAACAGTCATTATGGGGATGGACAATGTTTTTTCCAATATTCAAAAGACTAGAGGGAACAAAGGCAAACCATCCCTGATGAAGCAGTGTCACCTATCGATCATATTCTCCCAGGCTGAAAAATATTCTCCCCCCTTCAAATGATACAAAAAGGTAATCCAATTATTGAAGTCAATTATTTTCTGGTCGTATTGAGGTATCATCCTTGGGGAAGGTAGGTTGATGCTTAGTGCTAGGCTCATACCTGCCTGAAAAGAATCATCTCAGAGCTCCATCATGTCTCTCTTCATATTGTCTAGAAAGGTACATCTTAAGTTATTGACAACTGCATATACTGGTACATGCTATTTAAGGACATGAGTGCATATGTTGTCTGATTAATTCTAGCACCAGACAAGTAACTGACCATCACACTTTCCTTACTCAGCCTGGGAAATGGTGAATGGGTGTGTCTTACAATGGGGTCACCTGTAACTAGAATATTTGGGTGGGAAGACACCTGCCTTATGGGCTCAAAGTCCATGACATTGGGACACTTGGTGTTATGTGAGGTGATAAGCTGTGTAGGCATGGGATGTTTCTGAGGGTAATTAATGCCCTTGGTACATTTTGGAGGTCTTTGTGGTTTGGGCAAAGCAAGCTTTACGACCTCAGCATATGACAGATTATGTGTTTTATGTGTAGAAATAAACATATCCAAATGAATGCAACTGTGAGTGCAGCTTAAATATGTAATAAAAGGCAGAATACGTATGGTTTTAACTACACTTTTGATTAAACAAAAGTGGTTTGGGACACAGGCCAACCAGTAAATAACAATGCTCCCATTGTGGTGAGTCTAACTGCAAGTGTATGGCACCAGACCAGGCTAAAGCTACAAACAACTGTGATTTCGATACAAAAAGAGACAATTAGCAGAACACGTGGAAACAAATGTTTCAAAATGAAGGGAACTGCAAGTGCTGTTTAAATATGTAACTTCTCCAAAAGATGAACGGTAACACCAAAAATACTAGAACGAGACGGTCAAACTCACCGTCATAGCTAGCTTGTGAGAATTAGCATGCAGGCTTAACTCAAATAAGGCAAGAAAAGTAAATGTAAATCCACCAATGTACAGTCCACAAAAAAAATCACAAAACTTGTAAAATGAACCACTCTAAATTACACATATAGCTGTTAAGCGCTTTCATCCACTTATCGCAGACTTCTTCAGAACAGCTGATTAACTCAATATAAAGTCCTTTTAAAATCTTTTTGGCGCCATTCTGGATACAAAAAATCTTTTAAAGTGCCAGTGCTCATTAAATAATTAAAAACATTGTGCATCACTAATCCATCACTAAATATAACTATATACATTCAAATGAATAAATACTTCTATAAATAAAAATGTTGCATTTTAAAAATACATAAAATAAATATAACTTAAGGATTATTGCAATCTGATCATTCATATAATACCCATACTAACTAATATCTGTGTATAAAAACATAATTAACTAATACATATAATATTTTGGGAAAGAGTCAAAGCAACATTAAGAAAGGTTTAATTGATATATAATCGTTGATACCAGGTTCCTTGGTTGCATCTGTCAAAACCTGCCAGATGCTTTCTTTTTTACTTAATGTTGCTTTAAAATTACCTCCCCTATTTGCAGGAAACACTTGATCTATAATTGCAAAGCTGAAATTAAGATGAATGCCTTTCTTCTCGATATGTCTATATAATGCGTTTTTGGTATCATGTACTCTAATTCTGTATACATGGTCATAAATTCTTTTCTTAAAATGCCTCTCAGTTTTGCCAATAGGGCAGGGCATAAAGAACAAACAGCTAAATAAATTATATTCTTAGAATTGCAGTTCCGTCACATAAATTTTATATACGTCCTATTTGAATTCTGTAATTTTATACCTTCACTTTCATTAATTAAATGACATTGACTACATGATCCACATTTGGTAGTAGCCTTATTACCTTTGTAACTATGACTGTCTTTCCACCTTAGTTGTAATAACTTCTTAATATTCATACCCATCTTAAATACAAAATTCGTTTTTTCACCCAATATTTGTTTAATTTCATCACCTAATGTAAGGTTCTTCCAATATTTATATTCTAGTCCCATAATTTCGTTCACATATCGGGAATAAGTTAATGAACATACTCTACCAGTTGGTACATTTCCCAGTGTTTTTCTGCTTACTTGATTAATTTTTTGTCCTATTCCTAATATGAGAGCATACTTTTTTTATCCCATTCATTCATAACAAATCTAGATACATCATCCAACAAACCTTTCAGATAACCTCTATTAAAAAACATGGATGTAATAAATTTTATTTCATTTATCATAGTTTCATAATTTGATGATATTTTAGCAGCTCAAATGCATTGACCCTTGAAAATGTTTTTTAACACATCTTGGGTGATGACTAGAATACTCCATGTATCCATCTGAAAATGTTTTCTTCCTAAAAATCTCAGATTGAAAACCACATTCTGTGTGCCTGATATAAGTATCTAAATAGGAAATTCCATCATGACTAACACTATAAGTGAATTTCAAAAAATTACTTGTGTTATTTAAATAGTCAATAAATTATTCTATCATATCAACTGGTCCTTTCCATAAAACAAACATATCATCTAGGAACCTTGTGTAATAAGAAATGTGTTGGTAATATTTACAATTAAATAAAAATGTATTTTCCTACTCTAGCATAACCATATTGGCAAATATTGGGGCACATGATGCACCCATTGCTACACTCCTAATTTGTTTAAAATATTCACCCTCATAATATATAAAATTGTTATTCAGTACTATTTCCATCATGTCCATTATTAAATGAATTCTATCCAAACTGAAATTCGAAAATTTTCTAAGACTACTACAAAAATATTCAAGTCCCTGTTCTTTAGGGATACATGAAAATAAGTCAACAACATCAATAGTTATATATGTTAACCTCTCATCCCATATATCAGGTGTAAGTTGTGATAGGAATACCCATGAATCTTTGATAAGATGAGTAATATTACTATATATTGGTTTAACCCATCTATCTAGCATCACTCCTATATTGAAAGTCTTGGACTTACTTCTGGAAATAATTGGGTGAAAAGGGGGTCTAATAATATCCTTATGCACCTTTGGTATGCCTATAATGGTTGCTAGAGTGGGAAATTCTATGTTCATAAATTCATATATTTCTTTGGTTATCCTCTGGTCCAATAAATATTCATCCAATGCCAAATCTATTTTCCTATAACATATATTTATTTCATTAAAAGAAGTAATTTTGTAGTTTCCTGTGTCAATTAATATATTTTGAATCTCATTTACATAATCAATTGTATTGTATAACACTATTCCACCTCCCTTATCAGGTTTCATTACTCTGATACTTTTATTATTCATAAGCTCTACTAGACATTCCCTTTCTTTTATAGTCAAATTATCTATAAACTGTTGTTTTTTAATGTCTCGGTTATACTGATAAATATCCGAACAAATTACATTTTCAAAATTTTCAACCATCTTATTAGGGGGTGGAATAAATGTACTTTTTTTCTTTAACTTATTGTTCCTATTCAGTTGGACATCTTTCTTATTATTCTTGTTAAACAATAAAGCTAAATTTAATCTTCTGCAATACAATTTTACATCTATAATAGTGTCTACTAAATTAAACTTAGAGGCAGGTATGTATTTCATTCCTTTTGTAAATAAGATTCCTAGTTCTTCCTTTATACAGTAACTAGTATAATTATACACAGTAAGATCTTTAACATGATGAATAATATTTTGTTCATCTTCTCTTACTATTTCCACAACAGGACTTAATCCATCTACCATGATTGTACTATCTCCTATAATAACCGGTGTATGTGAATCCATCATACACTCTAATACTGCCTGTATCAGTTCTCCCGATACTTCTGTTTTGTCACCGGAGTAAAATATTGATCCCCTTGAAAATTCATGTAATCATCAGTATGTGTCATGACATGATCCTCCCATTTATTTTGGCTATTATCTCTACCCTCCGTACTCCATTTATATGCCCTGTTCTCCTTATATTGTATAAGATCTCGATTTAACTTTTTATTCTTCCTTTCATATAATTTCTCCACATTACTCTCTTCATATTTAAATTGTTTATCATACAACGTATGCCATTGTACAAACAATAAATCAGACACAATATCGTTATTCAACTTTTCTATTTCCAACACAGTTCTACTAAGTTTTTCATCATTCTTTTTAACCAAAACATTCATATAACTAATTCCAAATGAATTAAATAGGACATTAAATTCCTTCTTTGTATCAGAATCTAGATTAATACCCACGGATACCTTAAAAAAATCTTAAACCCATTGGTACTATTCCCAGGGATATGCATTTAGTTAAATATGCATTATCTACTTTAATTGTTTTAACGACTTGTAATAAATTACCCAGTTTATAAATCATTTCCTTCACGGTACCTTTTTATACTTTTTGTCATTCCTATCAGACACACTTGTACATCCTCTACTTTCAGTCATTTTAAATTCTACATTATTAGTTAAAAAATTGTCCAATTTCATATGACCATTGTCATTGGTGTTAATACAGTCATTAATAACTCTCAGACTTGATGATTTGTTAACAGTACCTTTAGAAGAAAAATTATGTGATTTGGTCATAGCAGCATACGTTTTAACAGGTAACTGTCTTTTGGGGTGAGCACCCAATCGCTTGCTGTCGTCATCTTGATGAAACAAAGAAAAGTCAAAAGTAAAATCCTGTTCAGAAGTCACACTGGAATTATCCTTATCTTGACTCGTGTTAATTAAATTATGAGAAGTTCCCTAGCCCTGCATGCCAGGTTCCCCTTGACCATTGGGTATGGACTGCTGTGAAGGCACCTTACGTTCGGTGCTCAAAGGTTCTTTTAAATCACACACTTCGCTTCTTGTCTTTCTGCCCATATGTAATTGTCCCACTACCTCAATTAGGCGGGCCACTTCATCTCGTAAGGAACGAACCTCAGTCTTTAAACATTCGAACTCTTCCTTATTCAATAAAGTATCCGCCGCCTCGCTTGAATTCTCCATAGCGGAAACAACACCATAACTTCTCCAAAAGACGAACGGCAACACCAGAAATACTAGAATGAGATGGTCAAACTCACCGTCACAGCTAGCTTGTGAGAATTAGCGTGCAGGCTTAACTCGAATAAGGCAAGAAAAGCAAATGTAAATCAACCGATATATTTAATAAAAACAGTCCACAAAAAAATCAAAAAACTTGTAAAATGAACCACTCTAAATTACACATATAGCTGTAAAGCACTTTCATCCGCTTATTGCAGACTTCTTCAGAACAGCTGATTAACTCAATATACAGTCCTTTTAAAATCTTTATGGCACCATTCTGGATACAAAAAAATCTTTTAAAGTGCCAGTGCTCATTAAATAATTAAAAAATTGTGCATCACTAATGCATCACTAAATATAACTATATAAATTCAAATGAATAAATACTTCTATAAAGAAAAATGTTGCATTTTAAAAATACATAAAATAAATATAACTTAAGGATTATTGCAATCTGATTGTTCATATAATGCCCATATTAACTAATATATGTGTATAAAAACATAATCAACTAATACATATAATATTTTGGGAAAGAGTCAAACCAACATTAAGGAAGATTTAATTGATATATAATCGTTGATACCAGGTTCCTTGGTTGCATCTGTCAAAACCTGCCAGATGCTTTCTTTTTTACTTAATGTTGCTTTAAAATTACCTCCCCTATTTGCAGGAAACACTTGATCTATAATTGCAAAGCTGAAACTATGATGAATGCCTTTCTTCTCGATATGTCTATATAAGGCGTTTTTGGTATCGTGTACCCTAATTCTGTATACATGGTCATAAATTCTTTTCTTAAAATGCCTCTCAGTTTTGCCAATATAATAAGCAGGGTATGAAGAACAAACAGCTAAATAAATTATATTCTTAGAATTGCAGTTCCCTCACATAAATTTTATATATGTCCTATTTGAATTCTGTAATTTTATACCTTCACTTTCATTAATTAAATGACATTGACTACATGATCCACATTTGGTAGTAGCCTTATTACCTTTGTAACTATCATTGTCTTTCCACCCTAGTTGTAATAACTTCTTAATATTCATACCCATCTTAAATACAAAATTCATTTTTTCACCCAATATTTGTTTAATTTCATCACCTAATGTAAGGTATTAAGGCTACTACCAAATGTGTATCATGTAGTCAATGTCATTTAATTAATGAAAGTGAAGGTATAAAATTACAGAATTCAAATAGGACGTATATAAAATTTATGTGACGGAACTGCAATTCTAAGAATATAATTTATTTAGCTGTTTGTTCTTCATACCCTGCTTATTATAGTGGCAAAACTGAGAGGCATTTTAAGAAAAGAATTTATAACCATGTATACAGAATTAGGGTACACAATACCAAAAATGCCTTATATAGACATATCGAGAAGAAAGGCATTCATCATAGTTTCAGCTTTGAAATTATAGATCAAGTGTTTCCTGCAAATAGGGGAGGTAATTTTAAAGCAACATTAAGTAAAAAAGAAAGCATCTGGCAGGTTTTGACAGATGCAACCAAGGAACCTGGTATCAACAATTATATATCAATTAAACCTTTCTTAATGTTGCTTTGATTCTTTCCGAAAATATTATATGTATTAGTTAATTATGTTTTTATACATATATATTAGTTAGTATGGGCATTATATGAACAATCGGATTACAATAATCCTTAAGTTATATTTATTTTATGTATTTTTAAAATGCAACATTTGTATTTATAGAAGTATTTATTCATTTGAATGTATATAGTTATATTTAGTGATGGATTAGTGATGCACAATGTTTTTACTTATTTAATGAGCACTGGCACTTTAAAAGATTTTTTTGTATCCAGAATGGCGCCAAAAAGATTTTAAAAGGACTGTATATTGAGTTAATCAGCTGTTCTGAAGAAGTTCAAAGCGCGGATGATGAAAGTTAATAGGTATGTGTAATTTAGAGTGGTTCATTTCACAAGTTTTGTGATTTTTTTGAGGACTGTTTTATTAAATTGTTAGAAAAATATATATTGATGTATATGCTTAGTGCTTATGAAAAAGCAAAGTAGTGTTTAATGCATTTTTATTCGATTAACATTATGACAAGAATAAATGAATTCATATGAAACTCCAAGAAGCTTTGGAAACTGCAGTGTGCTTCTCTGCAAGTTGGCCTCTGACCCCAGCAGTTGCTAGCACCAAGAATTAATGTTTATGCTTCTCACAAGTGATTATCTGCTAGGTCAGGAAATTAAATGTGTGAAATAATGAAAATCTTCTGCTCTTTCCTGCTTGAACAATTGGCCTTGTATATGTTGCAAGATAACGTACAGCTGCAGGGAGAAGTGATACATGAGAACAAAAGATTAGTTAGAGAAATGTATTAAGAACTGAATCTGCTATTGTGCTTGAATTACCTTAGAACCTTGAGTGGCAACTTTCATGAAAAGACATTATAACTAACCAGGTGGCTAGTAAGGCCACATTGTTTACGAAAAACTTTTTTTAAGCAAAATGTAGTATCAGCATCTTTGAGGAATAGAATATTGTAAGCTAAAGTAATGTAAAATGCCTTGTGACTGACCACGTCAGTCAGGTGGGCACAAACCAAATGTGAAAGACTATAAGAATTGTGTACTTCCTATTTTATTCAGACAAAATTCTGTACTTGTACGTTTTTTGCCTCCTGGTGTACACTAGTAAAGAACCTGAACCTGAACCTCCTGTGTATTGATCTTTTTATTACAGTATTTTTCATTTAACAGATTGGTCCTCCGGGTACTGGAATCCCTCAGAGCGGCTGCGGATCAGAGTGTAGCGGTGGTCGAAGTCCGCATTTGGGAGAAGTTACCGAAATGGTTCTTCTTGACTGAAAAGACCTCCGACTTAATTGTCGTTTAGAGAGGCTGGCCACTTTCTGATCTGTAACTGTAGAGCGGATTTCCATTTCGAACCTTGCTGGTCAGTAACGGAGGCTCTGGTAGGGAGAAGTTTTGCCTTTTTTCTGTTTTAGATCAGGGACTAGGTTACAGTAAATGTTGTTTTTTGTCAGATTTGTTATACAGATCAGGGACAAGAAAACTTACTGTTTATTTGGTCATATATCAGGGTAACGGAATAAGGTAGGCAGTTATTCTAGATAAACTGTAAGAAAACTAAAGTCGTGGTACCACGTGATAAGAAAGGTTACGTAACATCTTTCCAGTCAGACTAACATGGGAAATCTGTGCACTAAAACATCGCGAGACCCGCCCCTAACTGAATACGCAAAATACATGCAACTACAACATGCTGATAATGTTAGATATTATGCGAAATGGGTTAACAAATATGAATTTGATGGGAAATTAGACAAATCTTTGATTGTTAAACTTCTTAAACAGCTTAAAAGTGATATGAAAGGTCAGGCAAAAAAACAACGGCAATTAGGCATTCCTCAGGCACACAGGTGGATTGAGGAAGCAAACCATAAGGAACAAAAGAGTAATAATTCAAAGGCATTGTTCTTAGACAAAGAAGATAATAACATAGTAATAGTGACTGTTCCTCCACCCTCTCCACTCTCTTTTTCAGGATATGAAGCGAGTGGACAAGTTGGTCCACCTCCGCGGTATCCTGATGTCTCAGTGAAACCGAAATCGTTTGTTAGAGATCCCATTGAAACTAGGTTCTGAACACGTAAAACACAGGGAGACATAGAATCATATCAAATGGAGAGAAATTTACAAGCTGAGAGTGAGGAAGAAATATGTCCACTTATAGAAGTACCAAATCTTCAGGCAGGACAGGTCGGACAGGACCCAACTCTCTTGGTATATAGACCATGGACACCGGAGGATATCCGGAAGGCTACTGAGGGAATTCCCCATCCAAAAGTTAATTTTACAAAATTCCTAGAAGATTTACAAGGCATGAGGTTAAGTTACCACTTAAATGGGGAAGAAGTAGAAAAGGTAGTTAGACAAATTGTAGGTCCAGATTGGCACATGATTTGTGGCACCTGGAATCCTCGTAATGCAGAATTTAGACCACTCCCACATAGTGACGCAGAACTAGACAATAGAGTGAAAGGTCTTACAGACCAAATCTCTGAAAAATGGAAACCTAGAGTGGACTAGACTTGTATTAATCAATGCATACAACAAGAAAATGAATCGGTAGATGGGTATTATGCCAGGTTATTAGAATGTTTCAATAATCACAGTGGTATGACAGTTCCTGAAAATCAGACAGATGATTCCCTGTATGAACAACAATTGAAAAATGCGTTTTTAAAAGGTTGCATTGCACCTATTAGTAGCTTCATTACGAAGCATATGATAGATCATCGAACAAGTAGGTTACAAGCCTTACTTGAATATGCTAGACATGCTGAAAGACACTTTAACAGCAAAAAGAAAAAGAAAGCACAAGTCTTCACTGCTGAAGATGGAGCTGAGGTTTATGTACTACAATCTGGTAAGAAGGGTAAGAGAAATGCCCAGGGGAACAAACAATCTGACATACGGTCAGAAGATTTTGAGGAAAGAAAGAAAAAGGGTGAATGCTTTAAATGCGGGAAAAAGGGACATCTAGCAAGGGATTGTAAACAAAATAAGAAGGTAGCTACAGAGGATAAGGGAGATGAGGACTGACTATATGATGGTGAGGATACACCATACGAGAGTCAGAAATCATCAAGAAGGGATAGCAAAGACAGGACAAATGTAAATGTAATAGAAGGGATAGAGGAAGTGCAAGCAGACATTGAGGATGAAGAAAACGAGATTTTGGACTTAGCATTATTGAGCCTTGAGCTCTAGCTAGCAGATACAAAAACGGAAGTTACACTTCTGGTGGAGGGAAAGGAAGTTAAATTCCTGTGTGATTCAGGGGCATCACGGACGCTGATACATCCCTCCAAGCTACTGGAGCATTCAGAATCACCTGATTATATATTAGTGAAAGCTGCAAATGGACAGCTATACTGGGAACCACTTTCTCATGATATAGCAATAACTGACCCTGTTTCAGGGATGACTCAAAAGAGTAAAATTGTGGTCTCTGCAAAGTGTCCAGTAAACCTATTAGGTAGGGACCTTATGCAGATATTCGGCATAGCTGTAGTTCCAACTATGCAGGGTATGGAGGCACAGCAACAAATGGATACCTTTGTGGTACGACCGGAGGGTGAAACTTATTATTGGTACAGCCAGGAATTGGTTATGACTGGTCCAGGGGCAGTGACCGAGGAACTGATGAACGTAGCCATCAGTAAATCCCCCTCCCTTGATACTGACAAACAGCATTTGTTGCATTGCACTCTGTATTACTGTAGTACACCAGGACCTGATAACGAATATGAGCAAGAATTGTTCAAAAATCCATGCAAACAGATTAGTGTTGCGTAATCTGTATTGGGATACTGAGGGAAACAGTGTTGTTAGCTGTTCATTACCTCAAGAGTTCCTTGCACTCTATAAATCCAACCGACTACCACATGTAAGCTTAACTAAGAACAGAAGTATAAAATGGGCAGACCTAGGGGGAAAAGTTACAAGATGGGAAAAGCAAACTGATTTAGAATTATCAGAACAGGGAATACAGAAGCAGAGACTGAATTGGTTAACACAGGCACATCCAGCTGTACACTTGCAGTCTAGCGAGGACAGCTGATTGGCATTATTACTAGAAGAAGAAGAAAAAGCCTTATGTGATATACCAGACATTCTTTGGTCAACAGGCAAATCAGATGTAGGACTTAATCGAACAGCAGGACCAGTTACTATTACGCCAAAGTCAGCATTTAGACCACAGAAGAGACAATACCCTTTAAGAAAGGATGCGGAGATAGGAATAAAACCTATAATCGCAGCATTACTTAAGGAAGGAGTACTGGTAGAATCTCCTGATTCACCATGTAACATACCCCTATTTCCGGTCAAAAAGGCGAACGGGGAATGGAGTATGGTTCAAGATTTACAAGCTGTAAATAATGCAGTAATTCCTAGAGCACCTACAGTGCCAGATCCACACACTTTGTTGAATGATTTGAAACCTCACCAGAAATATTTCTCTGTGGTAGATATCAATAATGCATTCTTTTCAATACCTATCCATCCTGATAGCCAGTATTGGTTTGCATTTACATTTCAGGGGAAAAGGTATACTTATACTCGACTACCACAAGGATATTGTGAGAGTCCAACAATATTCGCAGAAGAAATGGCTAGTAATTTGGCGGGACTCACCCCACCGGGGGGTAGTCAGGTTCTACTTTATGTGGACGATATCCTGCTAGCAGCCCCCACCCAGCAGCAATGCAGGGAAGATACCATAGCACTGTTACAATTTTTAGCAACACAGGGACACAAAGTAAACAAGAGCAAATTACAGTTATGGAGAAAACAGGTTAAATACCTGGGATATGTAATATCCAAAGAAGGCACAATATTAGATGAGGAAAGAAAAACAGCGATTTTACAAGCACCTAAACCTGAAACCAAGAAGGAAATGATGTCCTTCCTGGGAACAACCAACTTCTGCTGGAGTTGGATACCAAACTATGCTTTGGAATCTGCTCCACTGACTGACTTGATATACAAAACGCCGATGGCAGCACAAGACTTATTGCAATGGACACCTGAAGCAGAAATAGCTTTCTGCAAGTTGAAGCAATTAATAGCTTCTTCATTAGTCTTAGGATTACCAAACTACCATAAACGATTCTTTCAAACTGTAGACTGTAAGCAGGGATATATGACATCAGTATTAACACAACAACATGGGGATAAGCAATGCCCCATAGCTTACTACTCATCACAGTTAGACCCAGTGGCACGATCATTGCCCCACTGTGTTCAGGCAGTAGTCGCAGCTGCAATGGCAGTGCAGGCTTCAGCCTTGGTGGTGTTGTTCCACCCTCTCACATTGAGAGTGCCTCATGCAGTCATGATAATTTTACTGCAAGAAAAAGTAGCATATCTTTCCCCTGCTAGACACCTTTCCTGTATGACTATACTGTTGAGCCAACCTCATATGACAATTGAATGATGTACGACATTAAATCCATCAACTTTGCTCCCAACTCCTGTGGATGGCACACCACATAGCTGTTTGCAGGAAATTGAGCAGAAAACATTACCTAGACAAGATCTCACGGATATTCCCTTGGACAATGCCAAGGTGACATATTACGTGGACGGCTCATGCAAAAGGGGCCCTACAGGGAAAAAATCTAGTAGGATATGCAGTCGTTACAGATACTGAAACTTTGGAAGCTAAATCCTTACCACATAACTTATCTGCACAAGCAGCAGAATTGATTGCCTTGACACGAGCCTGTACTTTAGCAAAAGACAAATGTGCAAACATATATACTGACAGTCAGTATGCTTTTTCTACTGTACATGTTTTTGTGCAGCAATGGAAGAATAGAGGTATGATAACATCTAGTGGTAAACCAATTAATCATGCACAATTTATTTTAGATTTGTTAGAATCTATTCAGTTACCTACCAAAGTAGCTATTTGCAAATGTGTAGCTCACGCGAAACAACAGGACAAAATTTCGAAAGGTAATGCGAAAGCTGATGTAGCTGCAAAGCAAGCAGCTTTAAACTCACAAACCTTTCTCTTAGATGAAGAATTACAACCCTCTGAAACTTTAGATCTAGAAATGTTAAAAACGATGCAGACACTTACTACAAAAGCAGAAAAACAAAAATGGGAAAAACGAGGAGCAATCCTTGAAAATGGGCTGTACATCTCCAAAGAGAAAAAAACAATCTTGCCATCTAATTGGTTTAGATATGCAGCTTTGTTGAGCCATGGGCAGTGCCATGTCTCAATAGGGGGGATGGTGCAGTTAGTAAATCGAATATTCCAAACATATGGATTCACGTACTATACAAAAAAATTTTGTGCGGCATGTCATATTTGTAATAAACATCATGCACAAGGGGCATTTAAACCTAAACAAGGGAGTTTTCCTACACCGCCATATCCGTTCCATACCATTTGTATGGATTTTATAGAACTGAACAAATGTGATAACAAAAAGTACTGCCTTGTCATTGTAGATATGTTTTCTAGATAGGTGGAAGCCTTTCCGACCAAGAATCCGGATGCAACAACAGTGGCGAAAGCCCTTATAAAAGAGATTATTCCTAGATTTGGCATACCGGAGAGAATTTATAGAGACAATGGTACACATTTTGTAAATCAAACAATACAACAGTTGGGACGTTTCTTTGGGATTTCCCTGAAGAACCATTGTGCTTATCATCCTCAGTCTGCAGGACTAGTGGAGAGGCACAATGGAGTCCTTAAGAACAAACTTAGAAAGTTAGTTAATGAAACACAGAAGAACTGGGTGCACTGTCTGCCCCTGGCACTGCTGTGTATGTGAACAGTTCCAAATGCAAAGGGTCTAACTCCTTTTGAAATGGTGTTTGGGAGGGCATATTATGTACCTCAGTGGAAAGCTCTCATGCCTGCGGAACAGGAGGCTGACAGTTCACTAGCTAGTTATATGAGGAAACTGTTAACAAATAAATCTCTTTTGCAGTTTAACTCTTTTTCAGATAAAGAACAGACCAGACCATTGGAAGCGATTCTAGCCCCAGGCTCCTGGGTCTGGATGAAAGTAACGAAGAGGAAGAATTAGGAAAGCCCAAAGTGGGAAGGACCGTACCAGGTACTGCTGGCCATGCCTACTGCAGTCAGAATAGCCGAGAGGTCATCTTGGATCCATTTGATGCACTGTAAACTGGTAAAAAACTTTCAGCTTGATAAGAACATTGTAACTGTTACACAACAAGAACAAAATGGCAAAGAATAGAGCAAATAGAAATGCAGACCAACCTCAAAAATGTTGCATAATCATTTTACTGAGCGTACACTTACTAACTGTACTAGTGACTATTCTCTTTTTGTTGTGATTTTTCCTTCTTTCAACCACACAAGTGAAGTTGGATAAACGTGATGAATCACCTATAGATTGGCATCCAAACTTTAACACATACCTAGCAATTAAACGTGTATATGCTGAGACTATGAACATCTCAAACTGCTGGGTTTGTACAGCTATACCAACAGCATATGGAGGACTACTAATGTCCGCTGTCCCTTTCGGGATCAATGAGACTTGGGAAAATCTACTTTTTGACACTGGAACTGTGAGATCACAGGATAAAATAGCATTGTATTTGCCTGTTACACAAAAAGGGATTGTGTGTTTTTACAAGAATGACACCCTCCAGGTGGGCTGGAGTAACTGTAACATAACAATATCTTATAAATGTTATATTAAGACTAAAAGTGGGGGTACTGTTTGCAATACAAACTATGATTCATACTTGAACTCAATGAAAACAACATTAAATGAGATACAAAAAAATCCTGTTTTAATTAAGCAATTGTCGATTATAGATAATAAAATGTTTCATGCAGGGTTGGTACATATTAGCACTAAAATTGAAAACTGTTATTTTGTGTGTGGGAAAAAGGCATACAAATGGTTACCTGAGAATTGGTTCAGCAGTTGTTTTTTGGGTTACCTGGTTCCGGCCATACGACACACTGCAGAATTGCCCCTGGGTAGAATGAGGAACGTAAGAGATGTTGCCAAGAAGAATGAAGATCCAATCGAGAAACCTGTAAATCCAGTAGGACAAATTGAAGCAGGCTGGAAAGACCATAGTTCCGTGAAGGACAAAGACAGATTAACTCACATGGACTTGAGTGATGCTGTTATATCCTGGGCAGGTATACTTCCAGCATATGGTGCAGTCAAATCGATTTGGGAGTTGAGAAAACTGTCAAAACTTTTCGAAGTAATGAGCAATGCAACTTTTTCTGCCCTCGAATTAGTGACTAATGAACTGAATGCTATGAGGACTGTCGTGTTACAAAACCATATGGCTCTTGACTTCACCCTAGCGGCGAGAGGTGGTACTTACGCGCTGATCAAAGAAGAATGCTGTGCATTTATACCAGATAATATGCATGAAATAGACAATCACCTGGAGGTGATTCAGCAGGTGTCGGCCATGACTAAACCAGGCCCAAACCCACTGACGAACTTTTTCCAGAATCTGTTTGGGGGGTGGGGTTCCATCCTAATGAACATCTTAATTGCCATCTGTGTAGGTTTATTCCTATTGGGAGCATGTATTTGCTGTAGAATCCCCTGCATGAAAAAATTAATCAAAGATTTTATTGATATGTCTGTTTCTGAAACCTTGTATCAAGATCTTGAATTTGAGAAACTGGTTCCAAATGAAATTCTTTCTGAAGTCTAAACTAAATGACTCTCCTAGCTGCAAATCCTGAGTGGAAGAGGTTAGGACAAGAAAATAAATTGTTTATACTTTTGAAAATAGAATAAAAAGTATTAACAGGGGGGAAAATGTTAGAAAAATATATATTGATGTATATACTTAGTGCTTATGAAGAAGCAAAGTAGTGTTTAATGCATTTTTATTCTATTAACATTATGACAAGAAAAATGAATTCATATGAAACTGCAAGAAGCTTTGGAAACTGCAGTGTGCTTTTCTGCAAGTTGGCCTCTGACCCCAGCAGTTGCTAGCACAGCAAGAATTAATGTTTATGCTTCTCACAAGTGATTATCTGCTGGGTCAGGAAATTAAATGTGTGAAATAATGAAAATCTTCTGCTCTTTCCTGCTTGAACAATTGGCCTTGTATATGTTGCAGGATAACGTACAGCTGCGGGGAGAAGTGATACATGAGAACAAAAGATTAGTTAGAGAAATGTATTAAGAACTGAATCTGCTATTGTTTGAATTAGCGTAGAACCTTGAGTGGCAACTTTCATGAAAAGACATTATAACTAACTAGGTGGCTAGCAAGGCCACATTGTTTACGAAAAACTTTTTTTAAGCAAAATGTAGTATCAGCATCTTTGACGAATAGAATATTGTAAGCTAAAGTGGTGTAAAATGCCTTGTGACTGACCACGTCAGTCAGGTGGGCACAAACCAAATGTGAAAGACTATAAGAATTGTGTACTTCTTGTTTTATTCAGACAAAATTCTGTACTTGTACGTTTTTTGCCTCCTGGTGTACACTAGTAAAGAACCTGAACCTGAACCTCCTGTGTATTGATCTTTTTATTACAGTATTTTTCATTTAACATAAATACATCGGTTGATTTACATTTACTTTTCTTGCCTTATTAGAGTTAAGCCTGCATGCTAATTCTCACAAGCTAGCTGTGACAGTGAGTTTGACCATCTCGTTCTAGTATTTCTGTTTAAATATGTAACAAAAGCTGAAACGTCAACATTATATGCAATAAGTGACTGTCTGTGGTGGTCTGGGCAGGCTGAGTGTGATAGCCTCAATGGCACACTGCTGAGGTGAGTAGCATTGGTATTTCACATTATTTGTTTTTTTGGATGACATTTCTGGCTATGATTCCTTCTGCATGTCATCTGTTCACATTTCCCGCCTTTGTGTAAGTTTTATCTAGGTGCACTGATTTCTTCCTCCCAGACCACCAGCTGTATAATCTGAGTCCTCAGTGTAACACCAGAGTGCTATATGGAAGGTAACTATCTTTCTTGGAGGGTTAGTGAGAGCATTACTATTCTCAGATACATTATTTTTATTAATTTATGTATTTATTTGAATTTATTTGAATTCTCTGCTTCATTTCCATTTTTATCAAATCTTACATTTGCTTGAATGTCTGGCCTGGTCTGGTGCCTTGGTGTTGTGGTTGATACATGGTAGTGTTAGCATTGTGATTTGTTACAGGTTCTCTACCTTCGAGCATCATAGGTAGAAGTTTTATCTGATTCTGACTGGTTTATTGCCTCAGTTTGTCTCCTATAAACTGCACTGAGCTGTGCTCAGTGCATTGTCCCAGTAGTACTCGTATGACACTTAGTGTGTGCAAGTGTTTAAGAAGCCTTGCTCCCTTCAGCTGTCCATATTACTCTACATTCCTACCCACTTTAAACTAGGCACATTGCATTTAATAGGCAGCTGCAGAGAACTGTGTCTAGTCCAGCCTTCTCCCCCCAATTTAACTAGCTTAGGTACACCCCCTTCCAACAACCCTAGTGAATACTGCCCTCCTGTACCCCAAAATTGACTATAAAGGGTACCATAGATCACCACTTCCCCACAGTTTCCATAGCTAACCTGATTGAGATGGGTTTCCTGAGACAATGGCATTGGAGGGTAAACTTTCAAGCACAAAACACTCAGATTCTAACATGATTGTCAGCACCTTACCATATAATATAACCTGCCTCGGCACACACAGAACACACAGTCCACCTTATAGGGAGTTGCTAAAGCATATCCTGCCAAACCCACAACAATCTCTGAAGCCAAACACAGGCAATAAGCACCCTCAGCGTCCCTCCAAACCTACAACTATGACAAAGGCCACCACTTCACATAGCACTGAAGGGGGGGGGGTTCACACTAGCTCTGATGGGGGTGCTAAAGCATAACCTGCCCAAACCACAAAAACTGTTGAAACCAAACACAGGCAATAACCACCCTCAGCGTCCCTCCAAACCTAGAACTATGACAAAGCCCACCACTTCACATAGCACTGGGGGGAGGTCACAACATCTCTGATATTAAACCCATAAAGTAGACATCTACCCAACCTGGTACTCTAATCATAGGTGACTCCTTGGTAGGACACAATGTTGCACTACTCCCCAGGCTGAGTAAGGGATAGGTGATATCTAAGTCAGGTTCTGGGATTTGACAAATCATGCAAGCACTCAGGTCTTTGAAGATGAAATGCCAGTATAACTCAGTCATAGTGCATGTGGGTGTAAATTACTTGAGACGTACTATATGAAGTAACACCCTGGTCTATGTAAAGTACCTCCCTGGTCTGCATAAAAAGAGACGTGTTGATGAGCACTTAGAGCGAGTGCCCCTGGCAGGTATGAGTCTGACACTGAAAAGCATTCTATTTTCTCCAAGGATGATGCCATAATATGAGCAAAACATAATAGAGCTCTGTAATTGGTTCATGTCATGCAAAGGGGGTAGAATATCTGTCATCAGGGGAAGATATGATCAACAAACCACACTGCTTTACCAAAGATGGTCTGCATCTTTCCCCTATAGGCTTTTGAATATTTGATTAAACTTTGTCCAGCCTCACAGTAACACTGTAGGCAATGCCAACCTGATAAACCTAGAAATGTAACAAAGCAAATGCTGACAAACCTAGCAATCTAACAAAACAAACACCTGATAAACCTAGCAATGTAACAAAGCAAATGCCTGATAAACTTAGCAATGTAACAAGGCAAACACCTGATAATCCTAGCAATGTAACAAAGCAAATGCCTGAGAAACCTAGCAATGTAACAAAACAAATGCCTGATAAACCTAGCAATGTAACAAAGCAAACACCTGATAAACCTAGCAATGTAACAAAGCAAACACCTGATAAACCTAGCAATGTAACAAAGCAAACGCCTGATAAACCTAGCAATGTAACAAAGCAAACACCTGATAAACCTAGCAATGTAACAAACACCGGATAAACTTAGCAATGTAACAAAGCAAACGCCTGATAAACCTAGCAATGTAACAAAGCAAACGCCTGACAAACCTAGCAATGTAACAAAGCAAACACCAGAAAAAACTAGCAATGTGACAAAGCAAATGCCTGATAAACCTAGTAATGTAACAAAGCAAACGCCTGACAAACCTAGCAATGTAACAAAGCAAACGCCTGACAAACCTAGCAATGTAAAAATGCAAACTCCTGATAAACCTAGCAATGTAACAAAGCAAATGCCTGATAAACCTAGCAATGTAACAAAGCAAATGCCTGATAAACCTAGCAATGTAACAAAGCAAACACCTGATAAACCTAGCAATGTAACAAAGCAAACACCTGACAAACCTAGCAATGTAACAAAGCAAACGCCTGACAAACCTAGCAATGTAACAATGCAAACTCCTGATAAACCTAGCAATGTAACAAAGCAAACGCCTGATAAACCTAGCAATGTAACAAAGCAAATGCCTGATAAACCTAGCAATGTAACAAAGCAAACACCTGACAAACCTAACAATTTAACAAAACAAATGCCTGATAAACCTAGCAATGTAACAAAGCAAACGTCTGATAAACCTAGCAATGTAGCTAAGCAAACGCCTGATAAACTTAGCAATGTAACAAAGCAAACGCCTGATAAACCTAGGAATGTAACAAAACAAACGTCTGATAAACCTAGCAATGTAACAAAGCAGATGCCTGATAAACCTAGCAATGTAACAAAGCAAATGCCTGATAAGCCTAGCAATGTAACAAAGCAAATTCCTGATAAACCTAGCAATGTAACAAAGCAAACGCCTAATAAACCTAGCAATGTAACAAAACAAATGCCTGATAAACCTAGCAATGTAACAAAGCAAACGCCTGATAAACCTAGCAATGTAGCAAAGCAAACACCTGATAAACTTAGCAATGTAACAAAGCAAACACCTGATAAACCTAGCAATGTAACAAACACCTGATAAACCTAGTAATGTAACACGTCTGATAAACCTAGCAATGTAACAAAACATATGCCTGATAAACCTAGCAATGTAACAAAGCAAACGCCTGTTAAACCTAGCAATGTAACAAGGCAAACACCTGATAAACCTAGCAATGTAACAAGGCAAATGCCTGATAAACCTAGCAATGTAGCAAAGCAAATGCCTGATAAACTTAGCAATGTAACAAAGCAAATGCCTGATAAACCTAGGAATGTATCAAAACAAACGCCTGATAAACCTAGTAATGTAACAAAGCAAACGCCTGATAAACCTAGCAATGTAACAAAACAAACGTCTGATAAACCTAGCAATGTAACAAAGCAAATGCCTGATAAACCTAGCAATGTAACAAAGCAAATGCCTGATAAGCCTAGCAATGTAACAAAGCAAATTCCTGATAAACCTAGCAATGTAACAAAGCAAACACCTGATAAACCTAGCAATGTAACAAAACAAATGCCTGATAAACCTAGCAATGTAACAAAGCAAACGCCTGATAAACCTAGCAATGTAGCAAAGCAAACACCTGATAAACTTAGCAATGTAACAAAGCAAACACCTGATAAACCTAGCAATGTAACAAACACCTGATAAACCTAGTAATGTAACACATGCCTGATAAACCTAGCAATGTAACAAGGCAAACACCTGATAAACCTAGCAATGTAACAAGGCAAATGCCTGATAAACCCAGCAATGTAACAAAACAAACGCTTGATAAACCTAGCAATGTAACAAAGCAAACACCTGATAAACCTAGCAATGTAACAAAGCAAATGCCTGACAAACCTAGAAATGTAACAAAGCAAACACCTGATGAACCTAGCAATGTAACAAAGCAAATGCCTGACAAACCTAGCAGTATAACAAAGCAAACACCTGATAAACCTAGCAATGTAACAAAGCAAATGCCTGATAAACCTAGCAATGTAACAAAGCAAACACTTGATAAACCTAGCAATGTAACACCTGATAAACTTAACAATGTAACAAAGCAAATGCCTGATAAACCTAGCAAAGTAACAAAACAAATGCCTGATAAACCTAGCAATGTAACAAAGCAAACCCCTGATAAACCTAGCAATGTAACAAAGCAAACGCCTGATAAACCTAGCAATGTAACAAAGCAAATGCATAATAAACCTAGCAATGTAACAATGCAAACGCCTGATAAACCTAGCAATGTAACAAAGCAAATGCGTGATAAACCTAGCAATGTAACAAAGCAAACGCCTGATAAACCTAGCAATGTAACAAAGCAAACGCCTGATAAACCTAGCAATGTAACAAATGCATGATAAATCTAGCAATGTAACAAATGCCTGATAAACCTAGCAATGTAACAAAACAAACGCCTGATAAACCTAGCAATGTAACAAAGCAAACGCCTGATAAACCTAGCAATGTAACAAAGCAAATGCCTGATAAACCTAACAATGTAACAAAGCAAATGCCTGATAGACCTAGCAATGTAAAAAAACAAATGCCTGATAAACCTAGCAATGTAACAAAGCAAACGCCTGATAAATCTAGCAATGTAACAAAGCAAACGCCTGATAAATCTAGCAATGTAACAAAGCAAATGCCTGATAAACCTAGCAATGTAACAAAGCAAACAAAACAAAATATAAAAGAACTGCTGATAAATTCTAGCAGCCTAAACGAAAAAACTGCACACTCTGCAAGCCTTCCTCATCCTGACAGTGCAGACATCTGTGCAGTTACCAAGACATGGTTTAAATCCTCTGAAAGAAACCAGACCATGCAAGCCTACAATGCCTTCCATACATTCAGACCAACTACTCCACAGGAAGGGACAAAATGTGGAGGTTTCTCAATCTTCATCTAAAACTGGTTCAACATCGAGCATCCCTATGTCCAGCTCACCAGAACAAAGTACCCCTTTACAACAGCAACCTACAGATCCTTCATACATGAATTAGGAAGTACACTGCATAAAATACCAAGCTACAGACCCCCCCCCCCCTCTATGACCCAGGAAGTACAATACACACAACACGAAGCTACATAAACCTCATCTATGACCCAGGAAATACACTACATATAAGACCAAGTTACAGACCCCCCCCCGTATGACCCTGAAAGTACACTATCCCCATCTATGTCCCAGGAAGTACACTACATATAATACCAAGCTACAGATCCCTTCTCAATTACCCAGGAAGTACACTGCATATAACACTAAGCTACAGATCCCCCATCTATGACCAATGAAGTACCTTACCTTATTATACTGCAGAACCTGCTTTATGACCCAAGAAATAGCTTAACATATTACAACAAGCAAAAAAAAAAAAACGTTTTGACACAGGAAGTACCCTACCATATTATAGCAAGCTACAGAACCCACTGTATGACCAAGAAAGTATCCATATAGCAGCAAGCTAGAGAACCCCTACATGACTCAGGACATAACCTACATATAATAGCAAGCTACAGACCACCCCCATATATGAGTCAGCCAGTATCCTACCATATTACAGTCAGCTGCAGACACCCCCATCTATGAACCAGGAAGTACCCTATCATATCATAGCAAGCAACAGATCCCTCCCATAACCACGGATGCATCTTACCATATTATAACAAACAACATAATCCCCTCTATGAGCCAGGAAGTACCCTAACATATAACAGCAAGCTACAGAACCCCCTTAATGACCTATGAAGTAACCTACCATATAATAGCAAGCTACAGAGCTCCCATGACTAAGGATGTACCCTATGAACCTGTGAACCTAGCATATTATAACAAACAAAAGAACCATCTCTATGACCTAATAAGTATCCTAGCATACAATAACAAGCTGCAGAACCTCCACATCATTCAGCCAGGATGTACTCTGCATATTACAGCAATCTACTTAAATGAACTGAAGTCACTGTGCATTAACCCCAAGACCATACTGTGGAATGACTTCAACTATCCACTGTAGATGGGGAGACATATACAGCCTCTACTGTGAAAGCCTAAAAATTCATAGACTTTGTCATTAGGAACTCTTTGGACCAGCTGTAGTCCATGCCTCCACTAGGAGAAATAACATTTTTGACCTTGTCCTCATTAATATGGAGGGGTTATCTCCATCTCAAGTGCAATGGCCTCACTTGTTAGATCAGACCTCAAAGCCACCTCCAAACTAAAGGCTATGACTCGTTCCAAATGTGAAACTTTTAGAAAAATTTCCAAGGGAAATTTCTTACTACCAAGTGATACCCTGGCAACATTTCAATCCCTCCAAACAGCAAAACTCAGCAACCTCTGTGGAAAAGAACACCGAGAACATGTATCAACATTCAAACTGCGACATCTAGACAGCTGTACCTGTTCGATATGAGCAATGGATGAATGCAACATAAACCACCCTGTTGGAACCACTGTATCAGTGGGACATATAAAGAATGAAAATCATGACCAAGTAAAAGAAATAACACGTCCAGCACAATAGGAATCCATCATCGAATTAAACAAGCAACTCTAGATTCTGATTAAATCAACCAAAGCCAAATTTCAAGCTAAAATTGCCACTCAGCCAAAGGATAATCACAAGGCCTTCTTCTGTTATATCTGTAACCTCAAGGGCAATCCACAGCATTGTGCTGAGCTGATTGTAAATGGAACTGCCTGTACTGAACCAGAAGATTTACCAAACCTGCTGTCAGATAAATTTAGCTCAAACGTCGCACATCTCTCCACACCCTTGGATATCTATCAAGTAATATAAAAAAACAGTACTCCCAAGTTGTCATATAGACACTGATAATAACCCAGGATGCCTCCTAAATAGAATGAAACATGATTATCTAGCTAACTAACAGCAGTCTTCAAACTCAGCCTCCAAATAGGTGTTGTGCCAAGTGAATGGAGGATGGCAACAGTCATGATTATGCACAAGGGAGGCTGTCCAGTGACCCAGGGAACTACAGACCCATAAGTGTAACTAGCCCCATATGGGAGGGTGGCCTAATGGTTAAGGTGTTTGCCTTACAAACACAAGATGCAGAGTTTGAGTCTCACAGGGGATAATTGGCTAGGCTTACAATGGCTCGCAAGGGCAGTTAGCTAAGTACTAACCTGTGAACCTATGAACCTATGAACCTATGAACCTATGTAAAGCCATGGAAAGACTGATCATGGAATCACTCAAGAATGATATAAGAAACCATCAAACACTGGATCTATCTGAGTTTGGTTTTGTCAAAGGTAGTTCATGCCTACTCAGCTTGGTGGACTTTTCAGAAAAAAGCACAAAAGCAATAGATGAAAGCAACATGGTACACACCACCCACCCTAAACTGGCCAAACCATTCAGCATAATACCCCACTCAAGAATTGTTGACAAACTCAGTAAATTAGGTATAAACCCCTATACAATCCATTGGATTGCCAACTGTCTTGCAGATAGGAAACAAGAAGTTAGGATAAGGAATGTTATCCTCGCAAAAAGGCCAATCGCTAGTGGAGTCTAGCAGGGCTCAATGCTGGGACCACTTCTTTTTTGGTACCTATTTCTGAAAAGTCAAAAGCAACATAAAAGTTCTCTGATTGACCAAGTCTGCAGACAATGGTAAACACATTAGAGTCTAACAATCCTTAACTCACCAAGATATCCTCCAAGATGGCTTGCCAAAGCCTCGATCTAAAGCTAAGCACCAAAAAATGTATAATTTTATCTTTTGGTAAGCCAACCACCTTCCAAGGACTACCAAATTGATAATATACCCAAACAGTAGACACAGCAGTTACAGACTTGGTAACATATATGGGCAGTGACCTAGCATTTGACCATCATGCATTTACTGTTGTAAGGAAGTCTTTCTATATTGTGTCAAGTAAGGGTATGGCATCCAAATTCAGAGAAGTCACTGTCTCACTGTACTGTGCCCTTATAACACCCATCATTGAGTATAACGCCCCCTTTGGTATGTATCTGACACATGCCATAAATACAATGCCCACAGAGATTTCTCACAAAGAAAATACAAGGCCTGAACCATATGAACTAGACATGTCACTTCAAAGCAGTGTCACTTTACTCAGTCTGTTACAGGCTGATGAGGTGATCTATGCCCGGCCTATACAGCTTTTTCTGATTTTTTTCTAATTCAGTGCTAATGGACCTGCTGCACATCCACATGACAAATGGTATCAGGAAAAACCTGATCCAGGATCCTGAACCTCTTCTGCAACAATAGCAGAAATGTTTGAATGGACAGGTTCGTTTCTCAGTGAATGCCCCTTATCTGGAATAGATGTCCCTTTCCCGTAAAACTCACTCATCTGTGACCCTATTTAAAACAACATATAACAATGGATGGGAAAAAGTAACTTTAATCCTGGACTGGCTCCCATGTTCCTACTGGATAGAGGTAGCTCATTAATACTGTACCATAAACTGCAGAGCCCACCTTGAAATACTTACAGATATTTATCACAGGTTAGTACTAATCTAGCTGCCTTGTAGGACATCTGAAGCCTAACCAAATTTCCCAACAGAAAGATAAGAGTCAAACCCTTTACCTTATGCCTATGAGGTAAACACCTGCATCTATAAATGTGTGCATTTTTTAAGATATCCTTGTAAATATGTTTTGTTAATTTCTTATGTAATCCTATTCACCTGGGCTGTGCCTGCAAATGGTTCACTGGTTCATTGACATCACTGCACTATCCAGGTAAACAAATATAAATATAAACATACACGTGTGTGTGTGTGTGTGTGTGTGTGTGTGTGTGTGTGTGTGTGTATATATATATATATATATATATATATATATATATATATATATATAGATCTACTGTATTTGGTCGAATTACATTTGGTCGAAAATAGTATTTAGCCCCTGCCCCACTGCAGTGCGACCCTGAAGTGACAATATTAAGTAAGGGAGGGTGTGGGGGGCATAGCACTATTATATACATGTGTATCTATTAAAAATACATTCAAACATATAACATCCCACACCCCCTTCAGCGACCAGATGTAATTCAATTAAAAGCAGTACACCCATATATATATATATATATATATATATATATATATATATATATATAAATAGATATAGATATAAATAAGTAAACAAACACCTTAACCATTATACCAACACCAACCCTAGAGCTTGCCCTTCGCAGAGAATGAACATGTACTAATAGGGAGCAATAACTAAAACTTAGGTAAATGTTTGATCATGGATAGGCTTTAAAAGGCCTATTAGGGTCATGAACCTATGAACCTAAGGTAGGATTTATACATATTTGCAAGCATTTGGCCACTCAGAGTTTATTGGGAAATGCTGTTTTGTAAGTTTCAAGAATTTAGCTTTAGACACAATGTAGCTTTCTTTGAAAGAAAAAAAGAAAAAAATAACTCTGTGATTCTTTCCCAATTCATGACTTTTGTTCCGGCCATCATGTGATCAAAAAGTTGTAAAAAAAGCTGTAAGATGCACCTCAGACCATGTAGAATGCTATGCTCTCTGAGGGGTGCTACGCCCCTGGCATTGTCCATTTACTTTTTCCATAATTACTACACTAGCATCTTTACCAGTTAAGATGTGTTAAAAGGTTGGAGGAAATAGGTAAATAGTATACCTCTCAACTGTCCAGATTTTTGCAGAATGTCCAGATTTTTGCCTCATATTTTTAGCCTGTTCTAAATAAAATCTGTGACTTTCTGACAAATCATTGAGGATGGAAGTCAGAAAATAATGACAGACATCTGAATTTCAGTCTCCACATCCTTCAGAAGATGTACACCAATACAAAATCTATTATTCTATCAACTTTCTAAGTTTATAAGAGTATTAGTTAAAATTTGTCCCTGTTATTGGTCCTCTGTCCTGGCATTATTGTTGGCTTTGTCCAACTTTCTTAAACTAAGAGTTTGAGAGTTATGATAAAAGGTAGTGCTAAGTGTGAACAAACAAGAAAGAAGTAACAGGGGTACCCACTACATCTTTTAGCTAAGGCTCCATTTCACCTAACGATGTCCTTGTTGATTGCAGTCATTCATCTGAGATGTACACAGTCAATACTGTGGCCATAAACTCTGGATGAAAGCAAATTACCTTATCTATTGTATGAACACAGGTAATGGTCACTTGACCTGTTGTAAAAGAGCCCACCTCAATCCAATTAACCCCACCCATTCAATTGCTTCATGCAGTCCCTCTTGCTTTGAAGTTACTGGCTATCACAGCAGGCAAACAGAGGCTCAGGGAATCAAACACTGGACTACAGAGTACATCATATTAATATAGGCCAGTGCTTTATTCCTCTGCATCAATTGCCAGACTAGATATCATTGCCTGCTGCTTCAATAGCTGAGTGACAGAACAGGCAGATGGTGATCTAAACAGTCTAGGTTTGATTCTTAGCTGAAACACAAGCTGCTCCTGCACTTAATTCTGCTTGAGTGACATAGTGAGATTCAGTCATCGGTGAAAATGGTGTAGGGACCACAGGTTCATAGGCTCATAGCAGGCTACAAGGCTAACACCGTAGAGCCCTTACTAGTCTAGCCATATGTATTCTGAGTTGCCCCAATTGTCAGTAGTTAGGTGAGTGAGGTTCACAAAGGTAAGTATCTATGATAATTAACAATAACTGCCTCTGTCCATGATGGACATGAGCACCACCCGAGGAGTGAATTTGCAGTCATCCATCCATTGATCTAGGTTGTGTATGAAGAGAGTCAGGTTGGGGCTGTTTCATATGAATGGGAAGCTTGTTCCAGAGAAGTGGCAATCTCTGGGAGATGTAGCTAGCTGTCTCCAGCATGATTTGCTCTTGTTAGATGCTAGGTTAAGATCCTTGGAGTGAGTGATCCTTTTGCAGTTTGATTTATGAATGTGCAGCATTTCTATCAGGGCAGGATCAGAGACTGCCCTGTAAGCCATGCACAGGTCACTCCTTAGCAGCCTGTAGAACACAGAATGCAGTGCCAGGGCTTTCAGTCTTTCTGCACAGGACTTGTTTTGTATACCCTGCATTTTCTTGGTGAGAAACCTCTTTGGTCTCTCTAGCTCTTGCAGGTGTCTGGTGAGGTACATGAAAAAGGGAGTCTTGTACTCAATTATTGGTCTGATAAGGGCTGAGTATAATGGAATTACAACATCATTATCTCTAGATGTGATACGTTTACTTATGAGATGTGCCACATAGAAGGATTTCCTTACCACTGTGGATACACGGTGGTCAAAGTTCAGATTGCTATCAGCCTGAGTACCCAGATCATGCACCACTGGATCTACACTAAGGGGGGGGGGGTGATAACTATAATGTAATTTGCAGGGATGACAGTTTTCCCAAAGGGAATAATAATGCATTTTTTACCATTTAGTTTCAATCCATGGCTTTGGCACCAGTCATTTGTCTGCGTTAATCCTTTCTGCAGTATATTACCATCATTGGGGTCTTTATGATTGCTACCAATTTGCAATCATCAGCAAACTTAGTCAACCAAAGGCTGTCCATGTTTGTCTAGACTTCTGAGAACTAAATTCTGAACACTAAAGGGCCCAACACAGAACTCTGTGGTATGCCTTTGCTGACTAGCCTTTTGCTAGAGGTGAAGTATCCCACTTTAACAGTATGTGTCCTGTCTGTGATCCATTTGGCTACCCATGGCAATGTAGGGGTTAATTCTAATTGGGAGAGTTTTTCTATAATCCCTGAGTGGGGGGTTGTGTCAAATGCCTTGGTCTTTCCCTCATCCAGGGCTATGGTCACTTTTGCAAAGAAATCAACAAGGTGTAACAGGCATGTTCTACCCTTAACAGATCCAAACTGGGTCGGGTCCAGAATTTGGAGATTACCTATATCCTTGTTGATAGGGTCCATAATGATTCTTTCCATGGTCTTGCAGAACAGGCTAGTCAAGCTTATGGGTCTATAATTCCCAGGGTCGATGGATGGCCCCTCTTTGTGCAGAGGGATTACTGTTGCTGTCCCCCATTCTGCTGTGACACAGTCAGTCTGCAGGTTGTGGTTAAACATGGACCCTAGTGGGTCTGTTAGGTCATGTTTTAAGTTGTTTAAAAGGCAACTTGAGATGTTGTCTGGTCCCATTGATGTCATGTTTTTGGCCTTAGAGAGCACAGAGATAATGTGCTCTATTGAGATAAAAGACTGAGAAAGGGATGACCGATGGGTACAGGGAGTGAAGTTTGCTCCATCTCTGTCAGCTAGCAGGTTGGCTATTACCTCCAGTTGAGTATGTGTGGTGCCATCCACAACCAGTCGTGCATAGCTGGGTATTCCCTTTTAGATTTCAGATGTAGTTACATAATGCTTTGTGATTATTCTTAGCTAAAAAGGCTATCTTTGCTCCATAATTAGCTTTGGAGGACTTGACAAGATGTCTAATTTGTTTGAGGGATTTTTTCCTCTGTTAAGCAGTTCCCTCTTATTTTTGGATATTAGTTTCTTTCTGTTGTTGTATAGTCTGTTTATACTGGGGTCCACCACATTGGCTTGTTTTTTGGCAAGACCTGGTTTTCATCTGGTCAGGTACAGCTGATTCTACACAACTGATAAAAGTGGTTATGCAGGGCAGCAAATTATTTAGTACATTTTCATTTTTTTACTGTTTCACGCTTCTGCTGGCCAACAGTGTTTTTTAAAACTTCTTATACCGTCACTTACTAGGAGGCAATTTGTCTTGGAAAAATTTGTAAGCATTTTTTTGCTTGATGGGATATCTGGTCTTATAAGTACATCAAAAGAAACTGATTTATTATCCGATCTTACCAGGGAGGACATTACATGAGGAGGTGCAATGCTCTCCCATGTTAGTGAGTACTATTAAGCAAAATGCAGAAGTGACTTCTTCGGATTACCGCTTTCAGACTGCTGTAAATAAATTCCAAATTGTAACTGCTGGCAGGTTCAGCTAAACCACCACAAAGATGCAAAAAGCGGAGCCAAGATAAATCCAACTCAAAGAAGTTTATTAAGACGAAATCCACAACACAAGCGCTTTCGCCTGGTCTTACCAGGCTTTATCAAGTGTAAAAAATAGTGATTAAATGAGCTCCATATATAGTGCTTGAATAATGCCCATAGGTTAATTAATTAATGACGTTGAATAATTCAATTAACATAGCATTTGAAAATTGATTAAAAATGCATTTAAATAAGTTTAGATAAACATCATTCCAATTCATTAAAAGCTAATTGTAAAAAAATTATAAAAAATGACAAAATACATTTTATATATGAGGTTGACTGCATACGCTTAAATAATGTGAAGAATTAAAAAACCAAAATTAATAGATGTTTAAAATCACAAAATACAATTGGACACAATCAATATTGAGGTGATGTCACGTATGAACATCAAAATGTACAATTTCTTTTTGTTGTTGGTGTTAGAATAGAGCTGAAAACTAGGTTCTGTTAATATATGACCCTGCCCCAGCTACCTGAAAAATATTAATTTACAAATATAAATATGACTATAAAACAGACCAGCATCGTCTTATCCTAAACCAGTCCCAAATGCTGCTGGAATAAAACTATGAAAGGAGAAGAAGGAATGCAGAGACAACTAGGTGTGATAACATGACAAAAAGTCCCACCGGGAGAGGGGGGGGGGGAGGGAGATGAAAACAACCTCAAAAAGTATAAAAAGAAATAAGTCATCCGAAATACTTGGGACCATTACAAGAGTCAAAGAGTGTTGCTTTTAGCTTTCAAAATGCTTGCTAGACTAATACTGTCATTCAAACCTGGAGCTTTGGTTGCATTCAATCTTAGTTGCCAGAACAATTCTCTCGAAGCCAATGCAGTTTCCCAATCCCCTCCCCTCTGGTCTTGAATGACTTTTTCAAGGACAAAAAACTGGATAGACATACTAGGACATACTGCAGAATGCTTGACAAAAGCATTAGTATCTTTCTTATTTTTGATGTCGTAGACATGTTCATATATCCTCTGTTTCAATGCCCTTTCTGTTTTTCCCACATAGAAAGCTGCACATGCCTCACAAAAACCTAAGTATACCACCCCTGTCGAATAGCAAGAGTAGTAATCACTGGCTGTAAGTGTGATGTTACGAGCCGAGACATGTATCTTGTGGGTGTTGGCGATGAAAGGGCATTGATGACATCTACCACATTTAAATGTGCCCTTCCTTTTCTGGCAGCTAAGGTGTTCTGATCTACCCCTTGTGCTGTACTCAAAAATGCCCTTCAAGTTCGTGTTCCTTTTTCTAGTGAAGGAAATATTAGGAGGAAAAAAGCTGCCAAATTCCTCATGTGAAGTGACCACAGGCCAAAAGAACTTCATGGTTCTCTCTATAAACCCAGAGTCCGCTGCATAAGTGTAAATAAAACTCCTGGAGTTGATCCGTTGTTCCTTGTCTTGTGCTCTAGGAAATGATGATCTTGTGTTTAATAGTGCTGGAAAGCATCTGTCTCTCTTGGCCAGGATCTCTTTGAGTATACTCTGAAAAAGACCATGTGGATAACCTCTGTCAAGAAATGAGGATCTGAGAAACTCTATTTCCTCCTGCAAATAGTCTGTGGTGCTACACATTCTGCAGGCTCTAACTAATTGTCCCTTAATAATACCTTTCTTTACGTGCAGAGGATGCCCACTATCAAAATGAAGAAAAGAGTTAGAGTGTGTGCTTTTTCTGTGCACCTTTGAACTCAAACCTGTGTTATTAGTGTTTTTTGTCAAATAAACATCTAGGTATTGCAGATTCATGTTGCTGATATTATAAGTAAATTTGAGAAAGCTAGTCGTGTTATTCAAATAGTCTAAAAACAGTAAGAATTGTTCTTCAGAGCCCTCCCATAAGATGCAAATGTCATCTAGGTATCTTTTGTAAAATTTAATGAAATTCTTCCAACTAGTTGCATGAATAAAATCCGTCTCCCATTTGTGTAACACTATGTTGGCGTATGCACTGGCGCAAGGCGCCCCCATGGCAACCCCACTTTTTTGGCGAAAAAATTTGCTGTTAAAATAAATAAAATTGTTGGATAAAACCATTGTCATGAATTCTGTAACTAAACTAATCAAAGCATTACTTAACTTAGATTCCCTACATAACATTTCACTAAACCATTCCATGCCAGTGCTATGCGGAATACTTGGAAACAGTTCTACTATGTCTATGGTTACCATAAGTAGATTTGAATAATCAATATTTTGGTCCAGACACGTTAAGAATTCCCAAGAGTCCTTGCATACAAAAGTTAAACTAGCGACATAGTTTTTCAAATGGAAGTCCACATATTTACTCAAGGGTTCTGTTTTACTCCCTGCTCCTGCTACAATAGGACAAAATTTTAAGGGATCTACTCCTTTGTGGACCTTCGGTATACCAAATAGGATAGGAGTTTTGGGTTTAGATACTAACAAGTAGTTGTAAGTTTTTTCATTAATAGCACCTTGTAATAGTAAATCATATAGACAATATTTTATGTCTGCTAATGCAATGTTTAATTCATTCAGAGAAATAGATTCATAAGTACTGTCATTCTGTAATAGTTCATGAATACAATTCTCATAATCTAGCTGGTGCATCAAACCAATCCCCCCTCCCTTGTTAGGTTTCATTACCCTGATCTTTTCTTTTTTTAGTGTGTCAACAACTATCTGTAACTTGGGAGAAAAATTAATAGGGGGAACCATCCTCTTATGATCCATGCTTTCCCTCAAAGTACTTTCAATGAGTTCTTCATAAATTTTTAAAGTGGGATGGATGGGGGGGTTGAAAATGCTACTTCTATGCAAAGATCCCACCTGCTCAGTTAGGTCCTTGAAAAGCCATGATAAATTTAAGTTCATGATAAATAATTTTAACTCAATCAAGAGTTTAGGGAGGTAACTAGATTTGTGTGGAACAAAATGTAAGCCTTTAGTAAAGAGCTCGAAAAAATCTAAAGTAGCTTCCAGCTCAGTAAAATTGTAAATTGTAAAGTTGTCTGTAGTCCTAATCTTACAAGCCCCTTGTTCCTCCTCGATAAAAAACTGTGCAGTGTTAGTCACAGTTTCTATACCACCAGCCATTACCTCCTCTCCCATGGGTTCTGTTGAAATTGATTTATTTTCCCCCGTGGTCTGCCCTGGGGAACTTGAAAACCCTGTTGGCCATTAATATTGCCCTTTTGGGCCAAACGTTCACTTCTCCTAGGCATGTCGGACTGTGCATAACCATATTCTTCATTGTTAACCTGTGCTTCTTCTAGGTCTGTGGTGTTAGTATTCGTCCTTTGCCTGCTAATGGGTGCTGGGTATGCTCTGCCCTCCCTATACTCCATTAAATCCCTTTCAAGTTTTTTTGCTTTTCTGTCTAACACTTTAAAACAATATGCGTCAACCTCTTTGAATGTGTCATCATACCTCTTTTTAAAACTGTTAAAACTATCATTTTTAATAATGTCATCATGTAGATCATTAAGCTCATTCAAAATACAATTTCCTTTATTAATGTAATCATTCACCATCAAGCTTAACATTTCTAGTCCAGTCTTATTAAATAGCTCAGTCAACTGAGCATGTAGGATTGAGCCCTTATAAGCATTGTTGGGGAACCGATAACATCTTAACCCCTTAGGGACTCTTTCCACTTTTAAACATTCTTTTAAATAGTTAATTTCAAGCTGTGAATTTTTATATGCATATAGTTTGTTTTTAAATGCTTCGAATTTGTTATCCAACTGATCAAATTGTTTGTTAACAGTACCTGCTGAAAAACGCAGCTCTTTTTCAGTCCATGCTTTAAAGTTAAAGCTGTTGGCTGCCCGTACGTCTCTACGTTCGTTTTCGTTGTTGGGCGGGCTGCCCTGTGAAGAACCGATAGGATGGTCCACAATAACCGGTGAATTTAAGATATGAGTCCCTCTCAAGTCTCTTGCCTGCTCCGCGATACGTTCATTTTCTTTATTTAGCTGTTGATTACCAGCTAAACTCATACCCTTGCTGTTGTTAGCTTGTAGCAGAGTTTTGTTGAGCTGAGCGAGGAGGGCAATGACCTGGTTGAACTCCTTCCTACTAACCGGCGTGTCATCAGGTTCCTCTCTTAATAACAGCGGTGTTTCAGCGAAATCCGGAAAGGAAGCATCTTCCGCCATACCAAATAACGTGATAAACGTACCCAAAAACACAAGACCTGGTTTTCATCTGGTCAGGTACAGCTGATTCTACACAACTGCTTAAGTGGTTATTCAGGGCACCGGTGTGCTCCTCTGCATAAGAGCCTAGGTTATCTGTGTTCAAGGTGGCTTTGAAACTTCTTATACCATCACTTACTAGGAGGCAATTTGTCTTGGAAAAATTTTTAAGCATTTTTTTGCTTGATGGGATATCTGGTCTTATAAGTACATCAAAAGAAACTGATTTATTATCCGATCTTACCAGGGAGGACATTACATGAGGAGGTGCAATGCTCTCCCATGTTAGTGAGTACTACGTCTAGGGCATTTGAGCCCCTCATCGGTGTGCTGACTAGATGTTCCATAACAATTACATTGACAACGTCCAAGAACCTCTGAGCCAGCATGTTTGTGGTCATGTATGTTTTCTATTCGATGATAAGATAATTAAAATCACCCATGAGTTAGATGTTAGGGTGTATGGCAAGTGACTGCAGTAAGTCCAGGTATGCGGTATGCTTTTCCTGTTTCATGGTGTGGGACCTATCACTAGCTAAGATGTGGAAGGGGATTTTGCTTATTGTTAATTGCACATGAATTAGCTAGGCAGAGATGTACTATTTGACTAGTCTCTAGGTGTACTTATCCTTAATGAAGATGGATCCATCTCCCCTTGGTTCTTTCATGCTCAGTTTGTGGTATGAATGTATGGAAGGTGTTGTAGCCTTGCATGGCTGGGTGTGCTTTCTGCAACTTTGAACCATGCCTCAGTGACTGCACATGCTTTTAAGGATTTCACTGACATTTGTGTAGGGAAAAACTGAGCTTCAAGGCTTTTGTGTCTCGGCATTGTCAACTGTCACTGTGCAGCGAGCAGCACTGCACATACAACAGGCTTAAATACGATCAAAGAATAACAAGTTTTAAGCTAAAACCCAATCATAAAACACACAAGCCTCCACCAGCAATACCCAACTCAGACAGGTTATATCAGCACACTTCTGCTACAAGAGTACAGAAAAAAAATCTTCTTAATGTACAGTAGCTGGTTTGGAGCCCAGGTGTAACAAGACCATACAAACTAACTACAACAGCACTACAAGTAATATATACAATGTAATGCAGTGCAATTAAGTACTTAAAGCAGCAGTAGGCAGATTATATATACATAGTGCAGAAAAAGCAGCAAATAACTTAAGAAAGTGTTATACTAGCTTTCATCTTTTCAGTAATGAATCGCTCTAGGTGAAAGCAGATTCTCAGCACGTTCTAGAGAAGTAGCCAAACAACGAGCAGCTCTGAGTAGCTTAGTAACAGCTCATTTACAATGTAAAATATTTAAAAATAGATACTTACTTAAAATAAATTTACAAAAAGCTGTAGTTGCACTCCCTGCATTCTCAGTGGGCTGTTTAAGACTGCACACTTCAAATTACCAGATTAAAATAACTTCAACTTGACCTCAGATTTTTTTTTAACAATTGAATGCAAATATTCAGGGAATCACATAGATTACTCAGTTAGAGCGTCTTCTGTGTGGTGACATGCGTGAACGGGCGTTCCTTCATTGAAGGTTGTGTGTTAGGCCCGGCAAGCCAGCACGTAAAAATCTACTGCCAAACATTAGCATTACATTAGCAGTTCCACTGTGGCGACCCCTAACCGGGAAAAGCCGAAAGACCCAAACAAACAAACAAACAAACATAGATTACACAGTTTGTATTGTCATTTAACATAACTAGTTAATCAATGCAGTAGTGTTATGTGAAATTGAGTGACTACAGGCTTAAAACCCACTAAAGGGGTTGGGAGGGTGGCCTAATGGTTAAGGTGTTTGCCTTACAAACACAAGGTGCAGGGTTTGAGTCTCACAAGGGATAATTGGCTAAGCTTAAAATGGCTCACAAGGGCAGTTAGCTTAGTACTAATCTATGAACCTATGAACTAAAGCAGTTTGGGGTTAGGTTGGCATAGTGGCTAAGGTCTTTACCTCCAATGTACAGGGTTTGATTCTAACCTTCAGTTATTGGCTAGGCTTGTGGCTTGTGATAGTTTGTAGACAGATAGCCTAGTATTTACCTATGAATATAAAGTGTAATGAATAAAGGAGATGATTATTGATTTCACAACATCTCAAGTACCACACAAACCTCTACTGATGAAAGGGAAGACAGTGGATAGGGTCAAGAGTACAAAGTTCTTGGGTGTCCATATCATGGAGAACTTATCCTGCTCAGGCCATGTATCCAGCACATTCAAAAAAGCTCAGCAATGCTTGCACTTTCTAAGGAAACTTAAGAAGGCAAAATTACCAAGCTCCATACTTCAGACCTTTTATAGGTGCACAATTGAAAGTGTCCTGACCAACAGCATTACAGTTTAGTATGGGATCTGTAACAATCAGCATCGGAAGGCTCTCAAGACAGTTGCAAGGTTGGCAGAAAGAATCACTGGCACCTCCCAGATCTACACAAATGCCAGTGCATCGACAGGGCCAAAAAGATTTCCAGCGATCGAATGCATCCTGCAAATGGTCTGTACACTTGCCTCTCGTCAGGCAATAGCTACAGAAGCCTGCATTGTAAGACCACCAGACTAAATAACAGTTTCTTTCTGCTCTCCATTAGACTGTTGAACTTTTGGTAAAAATGAACCATGATGTCTGTTACATAACTAGCCTATCAAGGGGCTTATTTTATGGATGTGTAATAACTAAGTGCAATACTAAGGTAGCTCACCTACACACTGAAGGACTGTAAAGTGCAATATACAAACTGTGCAATAATTCAGTCTAATCATAGATATGCTGCTATTGTTTCAATTTTACTTTGACAATATTACCTTCATATTGTTCCTTGTCTTTCTTCTCTCCTGTTCTGGGATGGGTCACTGCTGTCCTACTTTATTTACAAATTGCTACTTATTAAATTTCTACTGTGATATTTTATTAATTTTTCTCTGTCTATATGTGCAACTGGTTCCTGCATTGAGAACAAAGTATTGTAATTTCGTTCAGCTACACTGCTGTGTAGTTCTGAATGACAATAAAGTTATCTTTGACTTTGACTTCGATGTAAGGAAAAATGCCTTGCTAATCTTCGAGGCTGCTTTCTTAATTAGTCAGCCCCTAGCTATAGATTACTTTCAAAAGGCAAACAAGCTGTGGGAATCTAGTTGTCCTTAATTCATTGCTCTAGTTGTCTAATGTTAAAGTCGTTAAAAGAACACAGAAGTTCAACATTCAGAGACTGAGGGAAAGCAACACATAATAAATGTTCATACACATGCTTCTATCAAAAAACAACTATTTAAGCAGCTCTATGACATGAATTAGTCTGACAGAGGAAAGCATGTACATCTTTTGGGCACAACATCTCACTATAGCAATTGAACAATTTTAATAAACAACTCAGAGTAAAATAGAACTTTACCTGCTATATTTGACACTCAAATGATTCAGTGCTTTATATGTTTGATAGACTTGTCTGGAAATGGGATTCTTTGCTCCCTAAAACTAACTTTGGATCAGTAAGGAGGTTAACTTTGCTCGTATTCAGATTAATGTAAGCTTAACATACCTGCAGCCTTGTTTCACTTTCTGATCCATGCAGAAGAACCTCTCACTTCCTTGTGTTCACAGCCAGCAGTTAATGGAATCACTCACAGGCTCATGTTGCCACCTGCTGGTTTATTGCAGTATTACTTGTTTCCTTATAATTGATGTACTTGTTCATACTTTTCAGCAGAGATTCAAAATAAAATTTTAATTCATATAAACTCTTTCATCTTCCTGGGGTTCTCCATTTCTCAAGATCACTAGTTTCATCAAATGTAGTGATGCAATACACAGCTGTAAATCTTTTCTCATTAACCATGCTTGGCGAAGAATACTGTATAAAGTCATGAAAATTAGGGAGCCCCTGGCATTGTGCTGTTATACTGTTTGTATCTGTGAATTTAAAAACATATTCAACATACATATTTTATCAGTCTTTGGCATAATGACAGAAATGATTTAAAGAACAGTTTTAACTAAGTAGGAAATTCCACCTACTGATCTTCTACTGCAAGGAGATGCTCTGGAAAAAAATACATGTCCATCTCTCAGGCCACTGTCATATCTTTGGACAATATAATTAGCCATTTTTTGATAGCAGAATGGCTGTACTTAGTTAAAATTCTTTGCTATGCTAGATACCTTTGACAGATGAAGGTAGGAAAATGATCTCTCTCTCTCTCTCTCTCTCTCTATATATATATATATGTATGTATAGAATATCTTTATGGGTCTATTTTGAAATTTCAAAGTTTCAAAACTTTGAATTTCTTATGGTTGAGACCATATGACCGAAGTTTTGAAACTTCAGAATTTAAATTATCCCTGTCTATCAGATTGTATCATATTTGGAATTCTGGATTTTTGATTATGCTGTGTATGGAATGGTGCTAACAATCCATGCATGATTTGGGTTGACTGATGATACAGCTTCTTGGTGTGGAATTGTTTCAGTGTTCAAGCAGTGATGTCCAATTACTTCAGGTGTGGGTCTATTTGCCTCTCTAAATATTGACATAGATGCAGATATTGATATTTATTTATTTTATTTGTATTTAATGTTTTGGGTTACTGGGAAACTTCCAACTGGGTTCAAGTCACATTTTAATCTGAGGTCCAAGAAGAAAGGTTCCATAAAAATGTATGCCCACATGAAAAATTATAACCATATAAGTTACTAGTTACACAATTTCCTTTTCAAAATGAATAAATAAATTCATAAACCTAAACTACTTGCTGGCCAACTACTATACTTCTGGGCAATAGCTAAAGCAATCCTTTAGCCATTCACACAACCCAAAGCTCTGCTTCCTTCAAAACATCTCTGCATAACCACCTCCATTCTAGCTGGATTTGTAATTGTACTAAGCCTCCCCCTTCCACAACCTAGTTCTTCCCTGTATCTTTTCTTTAACTGCATCCCACTCTCTTCTCATTTAAAGATACTACACACTAATCACACTCTCTCTCTTTTGCCTTTACTATTTAGTGACTCCTTCCCCTGTCCTCCTTATGTGGTTCTTTATTACTCTCACCCTATCCCCCTTACTCTAATTACTATGAATTCCTCACCTCATGCCCCCTATATCTTCCCCACTTTTCTTTTTGTACTCTATCACTCCTTTAACTTGGCTGCTAGTAATCTCTTAATGCATTTGAAGCTTGAACCTCTGCCATAATATGCTTACTAAGCATTTGATGCAATGCTTACCCATACTGTTATAGCAACTATTTTTGAACTACTTTGTAATAAGCTTATACTGTGTGCTTTATATATTCTAAATGTGCTACTTTGCAATAAATTTTACCTTTGTGCCTTGTATATTCTAATTGAGTTTCTTGCAAAAGTTTTCTCTTAGGACTTCCACTGAAAATGGGCTTTTGTTGGCCCAGTGGACTATCTCGGTAAACAAATACCAATTAATAAATAAATAAATGAATAATGAATCAAGCTTATAGGAGAATAATATCTACATTAAAAAATCTACAAAACACTAAATACAAGGATACAACACAGTCCAAGAATTTATATAAAATTATCTAAAATAACCTTGTTTTATAAAAGGACACTAGCATCAGAAAACTAGACACAGGGATTCTAGGAGTAAGAAGTGTAAGAAAACAGTCTAATAGTTGAAACAGAAGCTCAACATGCAAGGAATAGATAGAGATTAGAGAAAATAGAGACTAAAAAGCAAGACATATATACGTTTACACTAACTTAACAGGAAAAAGTGTTATCAACATTAATAATCTTCCAACATCAGATTACAATAATGATGAACAGTCAACAGTGGAGACACAAGAAGATGTGAAAGAGACTCAGGGAGAAATTAGAGGGAAAACGAGGCAACTGCTCTCTCATTGTAATGCATAGGCAGAGCCAGGAGGTGGATAAATTAGACTTTAGCTGTATTTTAAAGATTGTTAAGGAGTGACCTTGTTCTACTGTTTGTGGGTTGTAATTCCAGGTTTTGCATACATGATGAGAACAGAGGGACTTGTCAGCAGAGTTACTGCACTTAGATATATGTAATAACAGCTTGTTGGAGGAGTGCAATGACCTGTAAGGTTTATACAGCTCTACAAGGTTTGCAAAAGATGTACAGTTGTTTGGTTTGCAAACAAGTTGTGGATGTTAGGAAACTGAGATATTAGGTAGTTATAGCCACTGTACATCTTGGAAAGCCATACAGTGATAGGTTCTACAGGGGTAATTAGCAGCAAATATTAGGTGGTTCTAAATTATGAAATCTGCTTTTCAGCACTTTGTTTGATTTTTATGACTGATAAATAAATGTTTTACCAGGAGAAGTGGATAAGGTTTTTGAATGGGCTGAGGAATTTGTTAAGAATCCTTTATTTGCTAAAAAACAACAAGAGCATAAAAAATAATTTCTCTTCCTTGGATAAGGAATTATCTGACGAGAATCTTAAAAACTTTGAAAGAGATGTTATGGAGTATGGACTGAAGTGACAATGTAACTGGTGAAAGTATAACCAAAGGCAGTTCAGTTATCTGAAGTCGACCAACCATTTCAAAGGAGAGCAAATAAAAAGCATAAAAGGTAACCTTTGGGGAATCTCCACTTCATTCTTCACTCTTCTTACCCCTCTAACATATTTTATACACTAACAAGAGCTATTGGACCTGATCTTGAGATAGTTGCTAAACCACGTCCTAAGAAGGCTGGTAAGGATGTTTCTTCATCCTCTTCCCTCACACTAAAGACTGGAAATGGAGGTGGCAGTGGGGGTGGGGTCAGGAGTGTATCAGTGGCTGGGGTTCAGGTGTGTAAACACAGGCCAAAATAAAGACGTGTTCAGTCTCATTTGGGAGATGATGGTTCAACAGAAATAAATGCAGACTCTGATTTAATTATTACTATTTTTAAATGCTCATAGAGTGTGCAGGAATAAAAGGTGTGAATAAAGGTCTGAACTTTATACCTACAGCTATTACCTCAGAATTTGATTTGGTTAAAGTCACTATAACTTTTTTAGAAAGTTAAACTTGAAGGCCTATTTTTTCTAACAAACTTGGAACTAAGTATGATGGGGGGATTGTTTTTATAAATCTAATTTTCAACCACCATATCATAAGACAGCATTTGTTTTTCTAAATTTGATATTGAAAGAGCTACATAATTAAGCACTATACAAGAATGGAAGGGACAGTCTTAATGTAAAGGAATACATAGCTTTAAAATGCTTACAGAACAACACTGACCTAGTTATTTCACAGACAGATAAAGGGGAGCAGTATTGTTCTATGGGATACAGATATCTATCATATAGACGCTATAAATCAGCTATTCCATGGATGTTAATATTGAAAAATGTTTTAGATCCCTCTTCATAATTTAAAAAGATAGGCAGTTTTCTTTACCATGCTTTTGAAGAAGGGATTATTTCTCAGATGAGGACAGAACTTATAGTGAAGGACCACAGAATGCACTATTTTATCTTTTGCTTAAAATTCACAAAAATGTCACCAAACCCCCTGGGTAGACTTGATTGCTGCAGGTAAATGCTCACTTACTGAACCACTGCCTAACCTTCTTACCTTATACCTTAAGCCACTGTTATCATTGGAGAGGTCTGGGTCACATGACATGACTCAGTTTCTCAGTTTCATTAAGGATGTCCAGAGTAGAATCCTGGCATCTGTGCACCTTAGATATTAGATCCCTCTACACATGTACACCACACTGAAGAGGCCTTGATGCTGTGGAATATCGGTTACATAAATCAAAGTTATACACTACAGGATTCAACATCTTCCTTTAACCCATCTTTGTTTAATCAGTGCTGAATCTGTTCATACAAAAAAAAAAATTGCTATTTTATGGTTTCATGCATTTTGGCAGATAAAAGGTACTGCAATGCGGGCATTCTTTGCTCCAATCTATGTGGATTTATTCATGGGGTATACTGAAGAAAAAAATAGGTAAGATGATAGACATAACCTGTTCCTCACTTTGATGGACAAAAGTTACCTGGATGATTGCTAGTTTATTTGGATGTCAGATACATCTGAACTTAGTGAGTTTGTTGCTTACTGTAATGAAAATAAATGAGGTTTAGTGTTTACTGTGAGTTTTCATTATTAAAAATACACTTCCTTGATGTCTAGGTATATAAAAACATGGATGTGACTTAGGCATCTAAGGATCTATTTAATAGGTTTCTTGCTAGGAGGTAAGTCATCAACAAAGGTCTGAGTAAAGTAGATATTATAGACACAACATTCTTCGGGCAGTTTGGCTGTGATATACTTGCCCATTGATATATATATATATATATATATATATATATATATATATATATATATATATATATATATATATATATATATATATATATATATATATATATGCTATAAATGAGCTATGATTAATACTTATCAATCAAATGCCAAACTTTTCATAGATGTTTTGAAGAAATATTGGTACATTTTAGAGAAAGACGAGTGTTTTTTTTTAGCAATATTTTCCATGAGCAGTGTAATGTGGTGTGCAGGAAAACAAAAACAATCTTATAATTTCTTTCTGGATTACAAAGGGTTATATAGAACTGCTGATCTTATTTTATAGTTTCATAGAAAACATTACTGGATATGAACTATGTAACTGTTCTTCTTTATGTAAATATGTGATTAAAAATAATGATTTCACTTCCACCAACCCTAACTGCGTGTACAATATCCACCATTTTGTTAGCTGTAGAACAGAGGGCATTATATGTTTAGTGCAATACCCTTGCAGTGCATTTTATGTTGGTAAAACCAATGGAATGTTCAAACACAGAATATCTGTTCATTTAAGGGATACACACTGCAAAATAATTACTAATGCTTTATATAAAAAATACCCTGGAACACTTAAATGCCTATTATATGTTTTTAGACATTGATAAAATGCAACATAAAAATAAAGTTTGGAAAATGAATCTACTTAAGATGGAACAATGGAACAACAGTTGATTGTAATGCTGGGTTGCCTTTTTAGACCAGGTTTTAATGACCATGTGTAATTTTACTCTTTACACATCTTTAGTTATAGTGGACAGCATTAGACTGTTGATAATATAAATTTTAGCCGCTAGAGAGCAGTAGAGTACAATCTTAACTGCAATAACTTGGTGTGTTTCATTTTTTCATTCTTTAAAAAGTTTTATTTTTTGTTGAACTTTGCATTTTCACAATATATATATATATATATATATATATATATATATATATATATATATATATATATATATATATATCCAACAAATGACCAATACAGTCACCATGGCTATGTAAAGTCTTTCGGCTTTTCCAGGTTAGGGGTCACCACAGCAGATCTCCAGTCTGCTTATGATTGGCAGTGATTTTTACAGTGTCGAGTTGCCAGCCCAGCACACAACCTTCCGAGAAGGCAGACCCACACATGCACGAACCTACCTGCATGTGCTTTTTAAACTACAGTCGATCACGGGGAGGACATGCAGACTCCATACAGAAGGCACTCCAACTGAAGAGTCTTGCTGTGAGGCAACATCACTAACCACTCCACCACCGTGGCATGGCTATGTACATAAACTTATTTATTATAAATGTACTTGCGCATGAACAAAACAATAAAAAACAACAATAAAAAATGAATGCTTTTGGGTGGCTTCCACCCTTCTTCAGATTCTACACAACATAGCAACCTAAAGTCTTTTAAATTTATCCAAACCAATCAGAGTTAAAGTCACGTTCTGTCCTACCAATGGATTTTCCAATGGATTTTCAGTAATACAGCAACTATTTTAAATATAATGCAATCCTCTCCAATCAACATTCATTTCAAAAATAGTGTTAAACAAATAATACCATAAATACAATTCTATCACCACTGAATAACTAAAACAAACATGGTATTTATCACCAAGACAAAATAAAATGCATTTACATAGATTTAACTTAAATCATTTAAAGCACAAATCTTCCTTAAATTAATACTGCTGTAAAATGCACATGTAAAACATTCAAAATAGCAGTATGAAACAATAAAACAATTTCACATCAACACCTATAACAAATACAAATTGCACATTTCTATATGTTAAAACCACATTCCTTTCTACCAATCTAAGTGTAATATATAATGTGTTCTGCTTCAGAGCTCACCATGGAACCAACATCGGGCGAACAGCTCACTGATGAAACCACATCTCAGATAGACAACAACCACACCCACTCCACTTCCAGTTGGTCCATACAATACTCCACATCTTTAATGACTGTCCACAGAGCACCACCTCACATGGAAGCCAATTACTCACACCCAAAAACTCATGTTCTCCATATTGACAATCTACACCAAACATAGAAAAGCCATCAGCACCACAAATCAACTCCAAACTTCAAATAATCTCAAGATGTAGTAAAATGCCAGAGCAAAGCTCAAGAAAATGTTATTTCCAAAAGCGTGCAAATCCTATATTGGTATATGGATAAAAAGCTCTCCCAAGAGTGGCTCTCATTCAATATCTTCGTACATATCATTAACTGCTCTCCTATGGAGATGCATGTTGCAAACAGCTTCAGGATTGGTCATATAGAGATACACTTGCTTACTATTGGTCAAACAAACTACCAACCATTTCCTGCTCCTAACAAACCATCACAAAACGATAACATTATCCCCTATGGTGTATGGATAAAAATCTCACCCACGGGCGCCTCTCATTCGGTGTGTTCACACATATCATTAACTGTTCTCCTATAGAGGGGCACATTACATACAGCTTCAGGATTGGTCATATATAGATATACTTGCTTACTATTGGTCAAGTGAACTACTAACCATTTCCTGCTCCTAACTAACAATCACAAAACAGAATCTTCATCTCTTATCATCCACCAAAGGAACTAACAAATAGGTAAAAGTGTTTAATTGTTTAAAACAAAGAAATTTACACAGAAATGCTCTGTATTACATATTAGCCATATACGACCACCCATCAACACTACCCATATTAATGTGCAATGTCCTATGCAACAAAATACAAAACAAGCTTTTAAGAAAAATTATGAAAAGGGGGTGCAGGCACATTATTAGTTAAATACATAGTTAATTAGTAGTCCACTACCTGCAGAATGTAGATCTATTGCTCCATATGTATAGACTCATGATATTTACTAAAATAATGTATTATCTAATGTGTTTCTTCTTCAAAGCTGGTCTAAGGGTATATTGGTGTTAATGCCAGATGGTTTGTCAGTCTGTAATTCACCTATCTACCTCATTTCAGCTATTTCAGTCAGGTTGACAGTGTCACCACCTCTATCATTGGCATGTATAACCTGTATAACCATGAAGTGGAAAGAGTGTCTCTCATTGTCATTTGCATGTCTCACCAAGAGATTTCTTAAATCTTTCAATTTGATGTCACTAACATGTTTCAAAATCTGCTCCTTAAAGTGTCTGTTGGTTTTACCAACATAAAATGTGTCACAGACCTTCAGTGGTGATAACAGCTCTTACTCCTAATGATGGTGCATATGGAAAGTGCTATATTTTCTTTGTAATAGGAAGGAAGTGTTATATTTAGTTGTTCAAACTATGATGCGCTGTGCCATGAAATAATTATAGATATTGGGGGTGGGTCTGAGATGGGATTATATTTATGGTGTTATTTCTTTAACACTGTTTTTGAAATGAATTTTGATTGGAGAGAATTGCATTATATTTAAAATAGTTGCTGTATTAGTGAAAATCCATTGGTAGGATGGAATGCGACTTTAACTCTGATTGGCTTGGATACATTTAAAAGACTTTAGGTCACTATGTTGTGTAGAGTCTGAAGAAGTGTGGAAGCCACCGAAAGTGCTAATTTTTTATTGTTGTTTTGATTGTTTTATTTGTGCACAAGTATGTTTATAATAAATACGTTTATGTACATAGCCGTGGTGACTGTACTGGTCGTTTGGTGGATATTTGCTTGTCTTCTACAGTACAATTCTTCAAGTGCTGTAACTTTTATTTTGACTTTTACTTGACTTTTACTTGGTATATATAAATGTGTATGTATATTTATATGTGTGTGTGTGTGTGTGTGTGTGTGTGTGTGTGTGTGTGTGTGTGTGTGTGTGTGTGTGTGTGTGTGTGTGTGTGTGTGTGTGTGTGTGTGTGTGTGTGTGTGTGTGTGTGTGTGTGTGTGTGTGTGTGTGTGTGTGTGTGTATAGATAGATAGACAGATAGATAAGATAGACAGATACGTACATAATTATATACAGATAGATAGATATCCTAGGTTGCTTCCTAAATAATGAAACATGACCTCTCATGACCACTTGAGTCCCTTTCCAACTATAGCCTCAAAACTGTCATTGTACCATGATAAAGGAGGACTGCAATGGTTATCTCACTTCACAAGAGTGGGCCACAAACTGATCCCAGAAGCTAAAGATCCATTTGTGTGACCACTCTAATATTTAAAGTCATGGGACAAATTATCATGGAAATGATCACAAAGACATAGCCAACCTTCAGACACAGGACCCAACCCAGATGGCCTTTCTCAAGGGAAGGTCATGTCTACAAAACCTGGTGGACTTCTTTGGAAAGGTCACCAAGGTAATGGATGGGAGGTAAACAATGCATACCACCTGCCTGGACCTGGCTGAGGAGTTTTATACAATACCCCACTTGGGGATATTTGACAAACTCAGCAAACACCTTACACTGTGCACAGTGTCACTATCAGTGGAGACTCAAACAGTAATCCCATAAGGCAAACAAACAATTCTCAGCACTCACATCATAGGATTACATTGTAATATATACTGATCACCCATAATAGGATTCCATTGTAAGATATACTGATCCCCCATAATAGGATTCCATTGTAGATATACTGATCCCCCATAATAGGATTCCATTATAAGATATACTGATCCCCCATAATAGGATTCCATTGTAAGATATACTGATCCCCCATAATAGGATTCCATCGTAAGATATACTGATCCCCCATAATAGGATTCCATTGTAAGATATACTGATCCCCCATAATAGGATTCCATCGTAAGATAGAGTGGTCCCCCATAATAGGATTGCATTGTAAGATATACTGATCCCCCATAATAGGATTCCATTGTAAGATATACTGATCCCCCATAATAGGATTCCAGTGTAAGATATACTGATCCCCATAATAGGATTCCATTGTAAGATATACTGATCCCCCATAATAGGATTCCATTGTAAGATATACTGATCCCCATAATAGGATTCCATTGTAAGATATACTGATCCCCCATAATAGGATTCCATTGTAGATATACTGATCCCCCATAATAGGATTCCATTGTAAGATATACTGATCCCCCATAATAGGATTCCATTGTAAGATATACTGATCCCCCATAATAGGATTCCATTGTAAGACATACTGATCCCCCATAATAGGATTCCATTGTAAGATATACTGATCCCTCATAATAGGATTCCATTGTAAGACATATGATCCCCCATAATAGGATTCCATTGTAATACATACTGATCAACCATGATAGGATTCCATTGTAAGATATACTGATCCCCCATGATAGGATTCCATTGTAAGATATACTGATCCCCCATGATAGGATTCCATTGTAAGATATATTGATCCCCCATGATAGGATTCCATTGTAAGATATACTGATCCCCCATGATAGGATTCCATTTTAAGATATACTGATCCCACATAATAGGATTCCATTGTAAGATATACTGATCCCCCATAATAGGATTCCATTGTAAGATATACTGATCCCCCATAGTAGGATTCCATTGTAAGATATACTGATCCCCCATAATAGGATTCCATTGTAAGATATACTGATCCCCCATAGTAGGATTCCATTGTAAGATATACTGATCCCCCATAATAGGATTCCATTGTAAGATATACTGATCCCCCATAATAGGATCCCATTGTAAGATATACTGATCCCCCATAATAGGATTCCATTGTAAGATATACTGATCCCCCATAATAGGATCCCATTGTAAGATATACTGATCCCCCATAATTGGATTCTATTGTAAGATATACTGATCCCTCATAATAGGATCCCATTGTAAGATATACTGATCCCCCATAATAGGATTCCATTGTAAGATATACTGATCCCCCATAATAGGATCCCATTGTAAGATATACTGATCCCCCATAATAGGATTCCATTGTAAGATATACTGATCCCCCATAATAGGATCCCATTGTAAGATATACTGATCCCCCATAATAGGATTCCATTGTAAGATATACTGATCCCCATAATAGGATTCCATTGTGAGATATACTGATCCCCCATAATAGGATTCCATTATATGATATACTGATCCCCCATAATAGGATTCCATTGTGAGATATACTGATCCCCCATAATAGGATTCCATTGAAAGATATACTGATCCCCATAATAGGATTCCATTGTACGATATACTGATCCCCCATAATAGGATTCCATTGAAAGATATACTGATCCCCATAATAGGATTCCATTGTAAGATATACTGATCCCCCATAATAGGATTCCATTGTAAGATATACTGATCCCCCATAATAGGATTCCATTGTAAGATATACTGATCCCCCATAATAGGATTCCATTGTAAGATATACTGATCCCCATAATAGGATTCCATTGTAAGATATACTGATCCCCATAATAGGATTCCATTGTAAGATATACTGATCCCCATAATAGGATTCCATTGTAAGATATACTGATCCCCATAATAGGATTCCATTGTAAGATATACTGATCCCCCATAATAGGATTCCATTGTAAGATATACTGATCCCCCATAATTGGATTCCATTGTAAGATATACTGATCCCCCATAATAGGATTCCATTGTAAGATATACTGATCCCCCATAATTGGATTCCATTGTAAGATATACTGATCCCCATAATAGGATTCCATTGTACGATATACTGATCCCCCATAATAGGATTCCATTGAAATATATACTGATCCCCATAATAGGATTCCATTGTAAGATATACTGATCCCCATAATAGGATTCCATTGTAAGATATACTGATCCCCATAATAGGATTCCATTGTAAGATATACTGATCCCCCATAATAGGATCCCATTGTAAGATATACTGATCCCCCATAATAGGATTCCATTGTAAGATATACTGATCCCCCATAATAGGATTCCATTGTAAGATATACTGATCCCCCATAATAGGATTCCATTGTAAGATATACTGATCCCCATAACAGGATTCCATTGTAAGATATACTGATCCCCCATAATAAGATTCCTTTGTAAGATATACTGATCCCCCATAATAGGATTCCATTGTAAGATATACTGATCCCCCATAAAAGGATTCCAATGTAAGATATACTGAGCCCCCATAAAATTATTCCATTGTAAGATATACTCATCCCCCATAATAGGATTCCATTGTAAGATATACTGAGCCCCCATAATAGGATTCCATTGTAAGATATACTGATCCCCCATAATAGGATTCCATTGTAAGATATACTTATCCCCCATAATAGGATTCCATTGTAAGATATACTGATCCCCCATAATAGGATTCCATTGTAAGATATACTGATCCCCCATAATAGGATTCCATTGTAAGATATACTGATCCCCCATAATAGGATTCCATTGTAAGATATACTGATCCCCCATAATAGGATTCCATTGTAAGATATACTGATCCCCATAATAGGATTCCATTGTAAGATATACTGATCCCCATAATAGGATTCCATTGTAAGATATACTGATCCCCATAATAGGATTCCATTGTAAGATATACTGATCCCCATAATAGGATTCCATTGTAAGATATACTGATCCCCCATAATAGGATTCCATTGTAAGATATACTGATCCCCCATAATAAGATTCCATTGTAAGATATACTGATCCCCATAATAGGATTCCATTGTAAGATATACTGATCCCCCATAATAGGATTCCATTGTAAGATATACTGATCCCCCATAATAGGATTCCATTGTAGATATACTGATCCCCCATAATAGGATTCCATTGTAAGATATACTGATCCCCATAATAGGATTCCATTGTAAGATATACTGATCCCCCATAATAGGATTCCATTGTAAGATATACTGATCCCCCATAATAGGATTCCATTGTAAGATATACTGATCCCTCATAATAGGATTCCATTGTAAGACATATGATCCCCCATAATAGGATTCCATTGTAATACATACTGATCAACCATGATAGGATTCCATTGTAAGATATACTGATCCCCCATAATAGGATTCCATTAAAGCAGCACAGAGGGCCTTGACAGTACAAGTTTTCAGTGTCTTCCACACTTTTAGGTCCGTAGCTGCACAAAGACTAAAGGTGGAGGTGTCTCAGTATACATAATTAAGAAACTTACCTCTAGGGTGGTCAAACAGGATGATGTGCTGGAGTTCCTCCATGTGCAGATCACCATGGACAAACTCATGTACCATATCCTAGCCAGCTGTAGGTCACCCTTCATGTTCCAAGAAGCTCACAATGCATACTTGGACCTACTGGAGACACTTTCCATCCAACTTACCCTAGTCATGGGAGACTTTAATGACTTCTCTATAGACTGGGAATCATACATGACCTTAAATATACAGGCACAGAGATTCCTGGATTTTGTAAATACAAACACCCTTGACAAAATGGTGAATACACCCACTAAAGGCTCCAATATGCTTGACCTTTTGTTCACAAATAGAGGAGAACATTGCACCCCCCTCCCCAATTTTTCACCATCCCTGCTAAAGTCTGACCATAAACCTGTCTCCTTTGAAATCAAATTCTACCCCATCACCCCCATTAAAGTCAAAAGCAGTTAGGAAGTATTCCATTCCATGGCAAATTACCCAGCATTACGTGATTTCTGTCAAAATGCAATGTCCCTCCAAGCCCAAGAACACAGCAGCTTATGCTGAATTTCTCTCAGAACCTCTGTACAACCATGTTAATGTCTGCATAGAGGTTAGTATACCTACCAAATGTAAACCCAGGACTAGCCCTAAAAACAAACTACCCTGGTGGCATCCCAAATGAAATAGGATATACAACAAAAGAAAAAGAAATATGGCAAAAACCAGGAAGGATAATTCCCATGAAGGATAAAAACTCTCTCATAAAAGTAAATAGACAACTAAAAAGACTAGTTAGGTGAAGCAAAGCCAACTCTGAGGCTAAGATAGCCTATCAAGTGAAAGATAACTATAAGGCCTTCTACAGCTATGTCAGAGACCTCAAGAGCAGCTCACAGCAATGTGCTGATCTGGTGGTTAATGGTGCTACATTCAATGACCCTGGCAATATAGGAAACCTGTTGGCAGACAAATTTGGTTCCAACTTTACCCCCTCTCTCAGCCCCAACCATCCTCCCAAAAATACCCACAAACATAACCCCTCCAATTATAACTAGGGAGCATATACTGACTGCACTCACTAAAGCCACAAACATAACCTCAATGACCACTGATAACATCCTAGGATGCCTCCTGAATAGTTTATAATACAACTTACTAGGACTAATACAGTCATTATTTTACTATAGTCTTAAAATAAGCTTTATGCAGGAGAACCTTCAATTAATCCTGGAAACTACTGACCCATTAGTCTGGCTAGTCTTTTTTGCAAAGCCATGGAGAGAATAATCATAGAAATTATCATAAAGAACATAGGAGCCCTCTAGACACTGGACCCATCCCAGTTTGGCTTTGTCAGAGGAAGGTCATGCTTCCTGAATCTGGTGGACTCCTTTGATAAGGTCACTAAGGCAATGGATAAGGGGAAATGGTGCATCCGGCCTACCTAGATCTGTCTAAAGCATGTGATACAGTACCTCACTATGACATTGTTAACTGACTTATGGAAGTAGGTATAAACCCCATTATAACTCTGGGTAGCTTGCTGACTCACTCACAGGACCCAGGAGGTTAAAATCAGTGAGGCCACCTTCACAAAGAAGCCATTCACCAGTGGAGTCCCCCAGGGCTCTGTGCTGGGCCCACTCCTCTTTGACATCTACTTCTCAGATGTCAAAGTCAATGTCAAATGGGTAATTGGAAATTGATTTCTGGTCTGGGTTTTATGCCTCTGATAGACAGAGGCAGTCACTAAATCACCTCCATATAAATCAAATCTGTGGGTCACATTTGGGTTGCATGTCTAGGCTTATAAGGGCCCTAGTGGTTGGCAGCCTAATATACATGTATGAACCTATGAATGTATAAACTGTGCATAAACCTCTACATAATTCATTACATTATCAGCTGGATCACAGACAGGGCCGAGAAAGTCAGGATTGGTGAGACCACCTATACTAAGGGACCAGCCACCACCGGGATACTTCAGGGTTCCGTACTGTAACTTCTCCTATTTGGCATCTACTTCTTGGAGGTAAAGTTTAATATCAAAGACCTTTGGCTGACCAAGTTCACAGATGACTACAAATTAGGAGCTATCATAGCTTCCCCCATGAAACAAACATCTTAAAAGATGCTTTAACACAGACAAATGACCGGTGCCAAAGTCACAGATTAGAGCTTAATGCCATGAAATCCATTATAGTGCCTTTTGGGAAAATGACAACCCAGGTTAATTACTCAATTGGTAAGGCTACCTGAAGAGATGACCCAGTAATCAAGGATCTGGGAACATATGCAGACAGTAATCTGGCCTTTGACCAACATTTATTTAGTTATTTATTTATTGGTATTTGTTTACTGGTATAGTCCACTGGGCTAGTGAGAACTCATTTTCAGTGGAGTCCTGGGAAGAAAAGCTCCACAAAAACATAAACATAGATGCAGAACAGGAATTAACATTTGTAAAGTTCTGTAAACATGCACATTGGAGAAATAATTCAGAATTAGTTAAAGTAAAGGTAAAACTGGATTTGGCAATAGTTACAAATAAAATAAACTTATAATATAAAGTGAAACAAGTCATATGTAAAAGGCTAACATTGTATGACACTTCTCCCATAAAACTAGTAGGTTACTCAAGAAAAATAGAAGAATATATTCAAAACGTAGGGGTAGTCAAGTTTTAAAGGGCGGGGGATTGGTGCAAGAGCAGATCCAGATAGAGGAGAGGTAGTTGTAAAGAACTTTTGAATGATGCAAGGTTCTGAGTAGATCTAATTGTTAATGGCAGAGTATTCCAGACTTTGGCTACAGAGCAAGTGTAAAGAAGATGGCCAGCAGGTAGGTTAGACTTGTATATCTGCAAAAGATGTTGATTTTTCAGATCTGAGAGAACTTCGAGGTAGAGAGTTGCAAAATAACGAGGTGAGGGAAGAGAAAACTAAAGGTTTTTAAATTAATTTATGCACAGTTGTTAGTTGCAGGTAGGAGAGATAGTGTGGGAGTTCAAGCCACTTAAGGGAGTCTAGTGCTTTTCAGTGATGGGTGGAATGTTTATCATTTATAGTGAACATTCGCATCTTTGTTGTAACAGATTTCTAGTTTTTTTTTTTTTAAGGAGGGTTGCAGATTAATAAGTAATGGGGCACCATAGTTTGGTTTTTAAGGAGGACTGTAGTTTAATAAGTAATGGGGCACCATAGTTTGGTTGTTAAGGAGGATTGTAGGCATATCTCTTAACCTCTTAAAGCAAGAAATCTGGACAAAGCCAAAAAATAAAAGTGGGACAAAGGCCCAAAAATAGGGACAATGTTTAAATATTGCTGTTACAAACTTAGAAAGTTGATAGAATCACAGGTTTTGCATTAGCATGAATTTTCTGATGGGTAGGAAGTCTGAAACTCAAATATATGTAATTATTTTCTAACTTCAATCTTTAATGATCTGCCACTAATTGGCAAGCAAACCACAATTTTATTAAAAACTGACCAAAAGTATGAGACAAAAAATCTGGACCTTCCATGAAAATCTCTACAGTTGAGAGGTATGATTTTAGGTTAGTAAGTAATGGGGTACCGTAGTTTGGTTTTTAAAAAGGAGGATTGCAGGTTTATAAGTAATGGGGTACCATAGTTTGTTTTTTAAGGAGGATTGTAGGTTAATAAGTAATGGGGCACCATACTTTGTTTTTTAATGAGAATTCTAGGTTAATAAGTAATGGGGCACCATAGTATGGTTTTTAAAGATGATTGAAGGTTAGTAAGCAATGGGGTACCATAGTTTGTTTTTTAAGGAGGATTGTAGGTTAGTAAGTAATGCGGCACCATAGTTTGTTTTTTAAGGAGGATTGTAGGTTAGTTAGTAATGAGGCACCATAGTTTGTTTTTTAAAGAGGATTGTAGGTTAATAAGTAATGGATATTTACTATACTTCTATAAGAAGTATAAAGATTGTGTACACTTATATTGTTTATTGAACCTTTTGGTTAACATGTCTTTCTCTTGTTAATGATTTTACTGCTCTGGAGCTTTTCTCCCTGGGCCTCCACTGAAAATGGACATATATCCAGTTGGACTCTCCCAGTTAACAAATGTAAAATAAATAAAATAAAAGAAATTTGGTTCCTTTGTCCCCCAAATTCATAGGTTCTAGTGTGGTCCATATGCTGATTAGGCTGATTAGGCTTTTTCAAAGAACTGCTCATTTATCTTTGTACAATTAACTAGTGCCAGGCTAAGAGGCTTGCTCAGCTACTTTAACTTACTTGAGTACCTGCAAAATGCATTGAACATCATTTTTTTTTTTTTTATTTTACATTTGTTGACTGGGATAGTCCGACTGGATGCATGTCCATTTTCAGCGGAGGCCCGGGGAGAAAAGCTCCAAGGGTAAGCAGATACAGCATTACATAATACCAGCATTACATATTACAAACAGACTATTTACAGAGATTACATAAGTAAGCAAGTTAAACAAGTTCCACAGGTTATAGTTAGTCCTGAGCACAAGTCAGGATTAAATTAAATTACACAGTAAACTGGTTAACAGATTTTTACACATTCGAGTTAGCCAGGCTTGATACATTGACATAGCCAGTTAAGTGACAAATGTTGTTTGAGTCTAGTTTTAAATTGACCTAAGGTGGAAAGTAAGGTAATATCAGCTGGAAGAGAGTTCCAGGATCTACTTACAGAGTTTGCAAAGAGAGAATCACCGGCTGTGTTATTAATTTTGCTAGTCTAAATTAGTAGTTTGTTAGAGGATCAAAGCGGTCTAGGATTGTTATAGGGGTGATAATATTTTTAAGTGCAGGAGTATTGTCCGGATTATAGAGGATTTTATAGGCCATAATCAGTTGGTTATACTGGATTAGGCTGTGTAGTTCAAGCCAACCAAGCTGATTTAGATTGATGCAATGATGTGTCCTAAAAGGCAGCCCAGTGGCAAACCTGGCAATGTGGTTGTAGCAAATTGAGAGTTTGTTAAGGACAGTCTTGTTCAAATTCGAGAGTAGAGGGGATGCATACAGAAGGGTTGAAAGAAGGTGAGAGCGAGCTATGGCAATTTTAGCTGGAGGGGTTAGGAAGGCTTTTATTCTGTAAAGTGACCCTAGTTTTTTATTGATGGTTTTGATAGTTTGGTTAACATGTATTTCAAATTTGAGATTATTGTCTATAATGACACCTAATAGTTTTGTAGATGGGTCAGGGGAGATTACTGTGCCATCATTTGATTTTATGGTAAAGGTGAAAGCGGTAGACCTATGTGTTGGTGAAAATAGCAGCATTTTAGTTTTTTGGGGATTTAGGATCAGACGATGTTCAGAAAGCCAGTTTTCTATTGTATTAAAGGTGGTCTGGGTAGCTGACCATAACTCTACTGGAGATGTGGCTGAGCAAATCAGAGTAGAGTCATCAGCATATTGGATACAGCTGACTTTTGGGATGACAGTATAAAGGTCATTAATAAAGATGGAGAACAGCAAGGGCCCTAGTATAGAGCCTTGTGGTACTCCGAGGGTGTTAGGTAGAAGGTTAGAGAGTTTGTTCTGCCAGAGGACAGCCTGCTCTCGACCATTCAGGTAGGATTGAAACCATTGGATGGCTCCAGTATCTAGACTGAATGTTTGCAGGGTGTGGATTAAAAGTTGGTGCTCAACCATATCAAATGGCTTGGAAAGATCCAAAAAGAGGGCTGAGGATATATAATTATTGTTGTGATTATGGTTTATGGTGTTAGTAAAGGCTAGGAGGGCTGAAGTAGTGCTGTGATGAGGATGGAAGCCATGCTGAGTGTCTTCCATAAGGCGATTTTGGATTAGGTGGTGCATGAGTTGTCTATGAATACATTTTTCCATAATCTTTGCAAGTGGAGAGAGTATAGCTATTGGCCTATAATTGGAGAATTCAGTAGAGCTGCCTCCTTTGTGAAGTGGGATTACATAGGATAGTTTCCAGATGGTGGGAATTTTAGCTTCTACTATGGTTCAATTGATTAGTATTGAGACGGGGTAAGCAATATCATCAGCTGATTTTTGTAGGTACTCTGCAGGGCGTTGATCAGCAGAAAGTGTAGTGGGTTTTAATTTTTTGATCAAGGTATGGATAAGTGAAGTGGCGACTGGTTGGAAGCTGAACGCAAGTAGGTTTCTAGGGGTGCTACTTTCAGGACCAGGGGAGCAAGGAGGTAGTTGGCTAGCTAGGGCTTGAATTGTCTCAGTAAAGAATTGGTCAAAACTATCAGAAACATCTTCAGGGGTTTTATCAATAGTAGCAGCAGGGATTGGGGTTGAAGTTTGTCCATAGGTTCACTCCCAACTGAATGTTTGCAGGGTGTGGTAGATGTAGTAGATGTAGTAGATTATTTAAACCTGCCCAAACCTTCTGAGGGTTATTTTGATTTACTGTCTGTAAATTACAGTAGTATTGTTTTTTGTCTTGCAAAATTGATTTTTTGGTTTTGTTCCTTGATTGCCTGTATTTAATGTGATCTTGGGTGTCTTTAGAAGAACGCCATAGGTGAGATCATGATCCATGCAAGAACATGGGTGATATATTGCATGGGTGTAACCAGCAGAGGTGTTGAAGAGCAGAATTTCTATCACAGTTAGGCACCATGACTCTTGCACACTGTGTTAGTACCATTGTTTACACTGGAACACCATCCTGTAATGCCATGTATTTCCTCACTAAACACAGATGGTCACATAACTGGCCATGCTAACTAGCTGCCTGATGTTGAGTGTCATGTGCCAATACTATTAACAGGTGTGTCCACAAGCTGCCATAATTCTGAGGACTGTGGCCATGGCTTCCTAATGTGTTGAGGTTGGCAGAGCTCCCAAGTGATACCCTAAAGAAAGTCATATATTACTTTCTTCCTTTATAGATATTAGCAAAAGTGCCTGACTGAGGACTTCTCTGAGGGCTCCTTGCATAAGTTGGATGAATGGCCTGTGGTGACCAGTCATAGCACCGCTGTAGACAGTGTGGAAGCACTGTCTTGAATTATTACACTGGTGGGCAGAAGAGGTCAGAGAAAGGGAAGCTGGGATTTATTGCAAGTATGCAGGTCTTATCTGTGCCCCTTTTGTTTTGCCTTATAACTATTTCTCATGTTATTGGACAATTTACTTAAGGAGTGCTGTGCAACTTGTTTTGTGGTTCAGTGGAGATCATGGAGAGCACCCTGCAATTTCAGAGGAGACTAGTACAGCTGTCCAGTTGGAGTGCGAGTATGCTTTGACGTTTTATTTACTACTCTGTAAGGTTGTTGCTACTTTAGCTGTGCCCACCATCAGTGCGTGAATGATCCACTTGTACAAGTGTTGAATTATTTTGATAATGTGGTGTAGCTTACATATTTCCACTACAATTTGTCTTATGAATCCCAGAGAGTTATGTAGTACTGAGTTGTATTTAGGCTTGGGACTAACAGATGTTATGTATTCTATGAATGTGAATAAGTGAATCCTTGTCTCACTTTTTAAATGCATTTATTTATTTTTGCTGCTTTACACATCCACTTGCTCAACACACATACCCATAGGTTACACAAACTTTTTTGCATAGTTAAATGCAAACCTCTGTCCTACTGCAGTGCATCTCTGAGGCTGACTTGCAGTGTGTTTGAGACATCCCTTAGTTGTGCACACTCTTCAACTCTAGGTGTGTTTTGGGTGGTGGGGGAGGGTTTACAGTTTTTGCTATAAGGAGGGGGATGTGAACATGTTTGGGAGGGTGTTCCAGGGAAGGCCAGATGTGAGTTGTAGTTTGGGGAGTTATCATTTTGGGGGAGGGTTGTGTTGGGGCCTGTGTTGTCTGTAGGTCCATTAGCAGCATTTTATCAATGTGTCACTCCAACATATGTCACTGTTCACAAACATCTGTGTCTTGCTATATCTGTGTTGTAAGGACTGCTATATAGCTGTTAACAGTACAGTCTTTGCTAGAGGGCCACAGGACACTACTATACACAATGACCATGACTTCTGCCACCCAATAGTCCCATGCCACAACTGTATTCTCCACACCCAGTCTTGGCAGTGGGAAGAGTGGCATTGCCCACCTGCCTGCTTATCCTGCCTAGGGATTTTGGGTAATACACCTAAATAGAACTATCTGAGGTGGTAGCCTAGTAGCATATGTATGGCTTCTGTAGTAAACTGTTACCTAGGTAGTAAGTAACTATGACAACTTCTTGCTTCTCTCCATTTGTTGATTTCCTTTTTTAATATAGTTTATCTTGTGCTGTTCATTTGTTAATATTTTGTGCAGCATGCATCACTGCTGTGCCAAGCCTGGCTGGCTCTTATATATAATGGGTGCAGCCTGATGGTGGCACCTGTGGCCTCCAGCAGTTGCTTACAAGAGGGGAGTGATACTGTTTTCTCCAGTGGCACTGCCAGGGTTTTGTAGCTTGAGGCACAGGAGTTGGGAAAGGTTCTGGTGGACTTAGTGGACAAGGAAACTTGCATCGCCCACTTGGAGACGGGGTCATCCTGCAGCTTCACGTCACATACTTTTGCCTTCACCACCTCAGGAGTTGCCCAGTGGGGAGGGCAGTCAGGGTGATGACTGACCTGTCCCTGGGTCTAGAGCAGAAAGTGTTACAAGAAAAGTTATACCTTCCCAATTCCCCATTATGGTGTAAACCTTCCTTATATGTCACCACTGTCCCTTCCCCTCTTTGTTGTCCAAATCTCCCCATCACTAGTATTCTTCCTTTGCTTGTCTGTAATTCCGCTGTTGTCACCCCCCTCAGTGTCAGTACTTTGTCTACTAATCTTTGTTTTATGCTTATTTGGCCTTCCTTCCATCCATGTATACATTTTTCTATCCCCTATTTTGCTCTTGTATCCTTCCCTGCCATTCCATCTCCAAAAAGAAAAAAGTGCTCTCCCACTCTGAGTCTAGTATATGTTCTTCTGCTTGTTGTAGCCTATTCCTGTTTTTCTGTACACCAATGTCCTTCCCATTTAAAGTAACCAAAATAGATTGCTGGAGGACATCTACAGCAGCTTCAGCCACTCTTGTAGCATCCATATATATTTTATTTTATTTATTTGCATTTATTTACCAAGATAGACCACTGAGCCATTAAGAACCCATTTTCAGTGGATGCCTGGGGAGAAAAGCTCCACAGACAAGGAAATACAACAAACATGAACAATTAAATAAGATTATACAAAGTAACTGCAACAGCAAACAAGTTAACTCAAAAGAGTATTATAAATTTGATTATTTGACATTTTCGTGAGATTCATAGAGGTATTCAGCATCTAGAAATTGATACAGCAAGGAGTATATACACTTTGTACAATTGTTAACAGCTAGAGAGAGAGAGATCAAACAGAAGATAAAGTGAAGGAATGAGAGAGGAGCTATGGAAGTGGAGGTGGTCAGAACTTAAAAGTTGGCGGTGAGGAACAATTGCATCTCCATATGGAGAAGTATGCAAGGAAGTTTAAGGCTACTATACAAGTGATAAGGAAGACAATTCCATATTTTGGCTACCAAGTAAGAGTATAGACACTGCCCTGCAGGTAGGTTGAGTTTATATAGCTGTAGATGATGATGATTTTCAGATCTAAGGGACCTTTTGGGTGTATAGTTACTGAAATGTGTGGTGAGAGCAGGACATTCTGAAGGTTTTTTACTAATTTGTACTTCAAAATGCAGGAACTGCAGATCAAAGTACCACACAAACTTGTTCTCCTTCAGGAACACCAAATCTTTATTTTACAACAACAGATAAGAATAATGCTTTGGTGTTCCTGAAGGAGAACAAGTTTGTGTGGTACTTTGATCTGCAGTTCCTGCATTTTGAAGTAAATAAACTGTGCAGAAAGTACACTGGTTTTGCTTTGGTGTTCCTGAAGGAGAACTAATTTGTGAGCAGTAAACTGTATGTAGGAAAGATAATTTGGTAGTTCTAGCCATTTGGGAGTGTAGCACTTTACAATGATGCGTAGAATATTTGGCATTGGTGGCAAACCTAGTAGCTTTGTTTTAACACATTTCCAGTTTTGACTGTAGGGTAGAAAGTAAATTAGTGACTAATGGAGCTCCAAAGATTTAGGGAAGGCAATAGATATGTGATGGCAAGGTTTTTTTTTACTGGAGGAACTTGGGAAGTGGTTTTGTCTATACAGAATGCCAAGTTTTTGGGGATTTTTTTTGATATTGTGCTGAATATTTAGGTCAAACTTTAGGTGTTCATCTGTAATTATACCTAGTAATTTAGTGTGGGATGCTACTTCAGTAACTTTTGTTCTGCGAGTGTATAGTGAAATGGTCTTTATTGATGAAGGTTTTTTCTTAGAGGTGAAAAGAATTGGATTGCTTTTGTTTGGGTTGAGTAACAGGTGATTTTTGTAAACCAATTTTTCTATGGAAGTGAAGGCAAGTTGTATAGTCTGTTGACTTGTAGTGGTGATCCTTTTGAAGGGAAGGGAATGTCCTGGGTACATAGGCAGGGAGATGATCACCGAGAGTATTTGGGAGAGTACCTGTTGAGTAATTTTTATTTTTGGTCACTGACAAGTGTCCACTCTAGGATGGCACCTTCAGTGTTACCTTTACTGAACCTAGCTGGGGGTGTAACTGAGTAACGTTAAATACGTTGATGTTAGAGGATGGAAAACTGGTGCAGAATTGTGACCAATTCATATTAACATCTCTTAATATAATGGTTTTATTTTGATTGTACTGGAGATCCAGGCTAGGTTATCTTCTAGAATGGGTATATTACTGCCTGGGGGAATATCAAGAAATACAATGCATATGTTTTTGGTTTTACTTAATTTAGGTAATGAGATGAGAATTTCTGCATTAGAGAATTAGGGAATGTTGTTGGAGAAAGAGATTATGTAGTAGGATTTAGGAAAGAGGGGTGCAATACCTCCTGTTTTAGTGGGTATGCATGTACTTTGGAGCGTAATTGCTACTTTTTGAACACTTCTGTTTGCAGCATTCCATCTTGTAGGTTGTGAGAAAACGGGCTTTATTTACCATGCTGGCCATTTCCAAGTGTGAGTTTAAGTATTAGCAGCAACTTGGCAGCATAATCTCAACTAGCTATTTCTAATTACCTTTCGGCCACATTGCGCACATTGGTATCTCTGTGGTAGCCTTTAGCATAAGTGAGGTAGGTATGTTTCTCAGTCTCAGTGGTAGTGTGTTAAGGAAAAGAAATATAGTTCTACTTGTTGGGTACCTATGAATAAAGCTACGCTCATGAGCCAGGGTAATCTTTCTTATGTTCTTTAGTCTTTTTTCATTTCTTAGTTGTAGTAGATCAGCTTCTGTCAGTTGGTTGTAATTCAATACAAAACGCCTTTCTAAATTAAAAAAAAAATATATATATATATGGTTCTACCTGACATAGTCGAAACCACACAACACCGACAACCACATCACCGACACCACATATTCGACAGTCCATAAACACGAAACCACACATAACCGAAATAACCGACGGTACACAAACACGAAACCCCATACACTGCACACACCACAATAACAATTGAAAACAAACACATCCCCATTCCACAAACCACACACAACACAAGCACACCAAAATCCTTACAAGCCCACACAAACCTTACCCTAACCCTAAGGTCCGCCTAACCCTAACTCACTTAACCGCCTTCTCCTAACTCACTTAACCCACCCCTATCGCCTCCCTAACCCTAACTCACTTAACCCACCCCTATCGCCCTAACCCTAACTCACTTAACCCACCCTATCCCCACAGACCGTCAATCTCCACACTTACCTGCCTTACTCACACAGCCTTTCCCCATGTCGGCATCCTCGGCGTTGGTGTTGTCATCCGTCGTCGGTCTTCTGCATTGTCGATGTTCTGCCACTTTCTTTATATATATATATATATATATATATATATATATATATTTGTGTGCCTGTTATAAATATTTGTATACATTGTGGTAGTTTATCCTTTATCGCCTTAAAAATTTGATGTATTTAGCAAGTTACTTAGTCTTCCCACGTTTATGCTGATTGCTAGTTGCTCAAATTCAGATTTGAAAGCACTCGCACTGTAAAAAAATGTTGATAGTCAATTTACATTTAAAAATGAGGGACTTAAATGGAACTAAGTACTATTTACTAAAGTAGTCTGACTAAACAAAACGAGCCTTTTTTGGTGGAGAAGCGGGGAGAAAAATGATTGACTGCAAGGATGAATAGTTTGTTTATACATGTGTAAACGTTTGGCTGCAATAATATCACCACATCTTAGAGTATATAAGCAGGTGAGTAAGGAGAATTTAAGGACTGCAATAAATTAGCATTTGGTCAGCATTTAACAGATGTACAGATCCAAGATGTTAGGTGTTAAATTCTGTTCAAAATAAGTTTGTGTTACATTTAGTTCTAATATGGTGAGAGAGTTTCACAGTTTTGCTACCGCTACAGAATATGTAATTATTTGACTTGGCAGCAGCTAGCTTATTTTTGATGGAGGGTCTTATAATCTGTATGGAATCTTTCAGTTTGGTTTATTACTGGCTACTTGTTTTTACTTGTTTTTAATTTGGATATTTCGCTATGAATTATTTTGAGCTTTGCATATATCATTTATTAGTTCTAACCAGTTCTTTTTTGGTAATGCAAGTCTGATCTCATTTGTTACGGAAGGTGTGTTTTTTTTTAATAAATTAATTCAGTGTCACAAACTTGGAAAGCTGCTTACTAGTAATCCAAAAAGCCATTTGCTGCTGTAAAATTAATAGGCGCGTTGGCGCTTCAACCATTATCGCAAATACAGTATCGCCATTCATTTGTGAAGCCCTTACTATAGTGCTGCATCATCGTACCCTAACAGTTTGCGTAGCAGTTTGTAATGCAAAGTAAATAATGTTGTGAAATACACCTAACAAAATTTGTAAGTTATTAACTTATACTTGCTTCTGAAAATGCATGTTTGCATAAAAGTTGATGAGAACTCTGAGGCTGATATCCGAGACAAGGTAGCACTTGACAAGCTTGGCTGCAGCCTAATACTTTGTACCAAGAGCAATCAGCAGTACCTGCAAGCTGATGACTGTAATGTTAAAATCTGACCCTCATTACAGCCCGGCACTTTACAACAACTTATCCTTGTTTGTATTAGGAGATTTACTCGTTCGCTGCACATGCATGGTATTGCAATATCAGAATGCCTATTCCGTTCAGCTGTCCATGATTTTGACTTGTATAATTTTTTTCCCTGGAGCCGCTAACAAAATTGTTCATTTTCTGCTACAGCAATGCGGATTACAGACAGTTGATAATGCGATGGAAAAGAGTTTTGTACTACTTGTTCAGAAACTGCAAGATGACGTAAAGCCCTTTGTTTTTTCTATTTTTTTCCCAGTAAATTAGAGAGTAATATTTAAATAAGTGATCCCAGTTTAGAGTTTTGCACCATCACCCTGTTCCCAAGTCTTGAACAAAAGTTGCAAGTGATAAGGAAATGATCGATGCAGTACATTACATACAGATACAGCATCGGCACTGCTCATTAGTTATGAAGAAAGCAATCTGTATTACATTACCGATACTGCAGTTAGTGCTGCATGTACGTTTTCTTTTTTAACTTAAAAAAATATAATTTTAAGACGAGCACAGCTTTTGATATGTTCACATACTGCAGAAATATGCACAAAGGAATTCAATACCTGAAACAAATTTTGGAGAGAAAATAGAAGTGAAAGGAGGGATTGAGCAATGTGAACAGTTGGAAACAAAGATCCGATTCAAATGGGATAGGAACGCAAAATGAAAGGACAGTTGACAGTGGGAGACAAAAGAAGACTGGAATTTAAGAAGTACAGGAAATTTAAAAGAAAAATGACACTGTGGGTGGGAATGTCAGTGACATAGCTAAGGTGGGCGTTACTTTTTTTAGTTATATATGGACCCGAATTTTAGACTCTGGGATTGTGTAGGTTAATAAGTAATGGGGCACCGTAGTTTGGTTTTTAAGGAGGATTGTAGGTTAGTAAGTAATGGAGCACCATAGTTTGGTTTTTAAGGAGGATTGTAGGTGTATAAGTAATGGGATACCATAGTTTGTTTTTTAAGGAGGATTGTAGGTTTTTAAATAATGGGGTACCATAGTTTGGTTTTAAGGAGGATTGTAGGTTAGTAAGTAATGGGGCACCATAGAGGAGAGAAAGAAGTGGGTAAGTGGTAGCAAGGGTTTGTTTATGGGGGGGGGGGGGGCTAAGAAAGTGTTTGTGCCTATAAAGAATGCCTAGATTTTGGTGTGTCTTGTTAACATTATTCTGTATGTGCATGTCAAATTTAGCTATTAATCTAGGAATTTCTGGTTAAAGGTTTATAGTGCCTGAATATTTGAACTGTATCTTACTGAAATTGGTACACCTTGTTTGCTGTAGCATAGACTAGATCCAGGCCTGCTGAATCTAGCTTTGTTTATATGCTTGTTGTTTGTTTGCTTGTTATTTCCCTGGAACACTAATTCCACCTAATACGCGGCTTCTCATCGCTTCTGTGGATCACTAGTGATATCTGCATTGCTTGCTGTACTTATTTCCTTGTTTCACTTGAAAGAAAGTTACTGTTTGTCGTTTTTGCATTTAAGTTACCTGTAACACATTGCACTTAAGTTACCTGGCACTTGCTCACAAAAGCAATTATATAAGTCAGCACTAAAAATTAAAAGCACTACACCCTCACTCCCCACTGGCCCTTGTTTTCAATTATTAAGGAATTCCCAATATTATTCTAGCATGTCCAAAGGTCAGTTGTCAATCTCCTCTCCAGTCCAGCTGGTGAATCTGGGAATCTTTAGGCAATGTTACAACTGCCTCATGTACACAGACAACCCTCACCTCCTCCCAACAAATTCCAACACATGTGAGAGATGCAACCATATAGCCAAACTGGAGGCTAAGCTCTCTCAACTCAGTACTGGCATAACCAGTCAGGAGGAGAAGGAAACCACACTCACTACAATTCCAGTCTCACATAGACCTACCACGACAGCAAACCAAACACATAATCATACAAAAACATACTCAGAGGCTCTAAATAAAGATCTGCCTAAATAGCAGAGACCTCCAAAGCAGACACCCAAGCAACCGCTACCCCAAAACAAAACACGTGCAACACATATCTCACAAAGCCAGTGTGCCGAACAGTCACAGCCCTTAAGACTAAACAACACACCTGATACACTTGTAATAGGTGACTCTATCGTCAGGCACACTGACGTCCCGCTCACCAGCCTGAACAAGGAGAGGGTCACGGTGAGCAGCCTGTCTGGCGCTAGGATCCGCCACATAACACAAGCCCTCAGGTCACTCTAAGGCAAGTACAAATATGACGCAGTCATTGTCCATGCTGGTGTGAATGACCTGAGACGTACCTCCCTGGACTACATGAAAAGAGACATAAAGGAGCTCTCTGAGCATGTAGCCCAGGCCGGTATGACCCTGACCTTGAGTAGCATCTTACCCTCACCAAGAATGATGCCACAATATGAAGACAAGATGATCAATTTCAACAATTGGTTTAAGTACTGGTGTCATTCAAATGGAGATCCAATGCCTGTCAGCTTGGGATGATATGCTCGACAAGCCACGATGCTTCACTAGGGCGGCTTGCACCTGTCACCCCTGGGCTTTTGGATATTGGCAAAGGCTCTTGCTAACCCCATAGTGCCTTTTTTAGGCAAGGCTCAAAAGACAAACCCACCTCCATAGGTATCACAAGGGATAAGAAACTAAGAGTAATGCTACTCAACACCAGAAGTCTAAACCTCAAGATGCACGCACTCGAAACTCTCCTTAGCATGGAGAGCATCGATATCTGTGCAGTAACAGAAACCTGGTTCAGGGCTCCCAAGAGCACCCCAGCACTACCAGGTTATACCTCATACCATGCTTTTCGGCCCCAAAACTTGGACCGAACCACAAAAGGAGGGGGTGTATCGATATTCATCAAAGATACCCACACCTCCAGTTTGGTGGCAAAGCACGAAGCATCAGAGACTATCCATGTGCAACTAACAGTGGGTAAAACTGCCTTCCAGTTTATATCCTGCTAGTTTATATCCTGCTACATACCACCCTCCCAAACCCAGGAACCCCACTCAGCCTTCCTGAGAACACTGGAAAATATGAAGGTCTCTCCAAACACCATTATATTGGGCGACTTCAACTACCCAAACATAGACTGGGAGCATTACTCTAGCTCCAACAACCTAGCCCAAAGGTTCCTAGAATTTATAAACTCAAATGCTATGGAACAACTTGTTACCACTCCCACAAGAGGGGAAAACATACTGGACCTGATCATCATCAACATGGGGACTCTATGTTCCAGACCAGAAGTGTATCCATCACTGGTAAGATCAGACCATAAACTAATCTCACTGGATAGTCACATCCCGACCCCACCCCCTGCTCAGAAAACCACAGTGAAAAACTTCTCTAAAGCAAATTTCACACTCCTCAAAACCGAGGTGGAATCCTTCAAAGCCCCCGGGCCTGTGGAAAATATGGCCCAGACCACAGAATCCTTTATAAACGCATTCTATGAACACCTTCAGGAATGCATGGATCATGCGATCCCAAATAAAACCAAGACCCAATCCTCCAAAGGCAGACATCCTGTCTGGTGGACCCCAGCCATAAACAAACTATACAATAGAAGGAGGAAGCTACTAAATGATAGAGCAAAATCCCAAAAGGGAAGGCATCACTGATCAGTATTAGCAAAAAAACTACGGGCACTCATAAAATTGTCTAAGGCCAGCTTCGAGAGAAAAATTGCACAGGACACTAAGGATAATCACAAGGCTTTCTTTAGTTATGTTAGGAACCTGGGTGGTAATTCCCAGATATGCTCAGAATTAGTCCAAAATGACAAAAATACACTGAACCCACAGACATTGCCAACATCCTAGCTGACAGGTTCAGCACAAACTTCTCCCCCACCCCACCAAAAGGGCAAATATCTATCCCAGCAGAGTGGTGCCCCCCTGACATCTCAGATGCTCAGGTAAGAGCCGCCCTCTCCAAAGCAAAACACAGCATCAATGGGACCAGACAGTGTCCCAGGCTGTGTCCTACATGAACTCCAAGAAGAGCTAAACCCAAACATAAAACTACTGTTCAATCTCAGCCTTACTACAGGATATGTGCCTAAAGAGTGGCGTACAGCAACAGTGGTCCCTCTCCATAAAGGTGGTGCCTCAACGGATCCTGGAAACTATCGCCCCATAAGCCTGACTAGCTTGGTCTGCAAAGCTATGGAAAGGATCATCATGGACCTCATAAATAAAGATATTGGGGACTTACAGACACTGGATCCTACCCAGTTTGGTTTTGTTAAGAGCAGATGCTGCCTCTTAAACCTGGTTGATTTCTTTGAAACAGTCACCAAGGCCATTGAGGAGGGGAAGGTGGTCCATACAGCCTACCTGGACCTCGCAAAAGCCTTCGATACAATACCACACTCGGGCATTATAGATAAGCTCACCAGCTTAAATATAAACCCCTATGTCACTAGATGGATTGCAAACTGGCTCAAGGACAGAACCCACATGGCTAGAATTGCTGGAGCCATGTCAGACTCCAAACCAGTTACAAGTGGTGTCCCACAAGGCTCAGTCCTGGGACCTCTCTTGTTTGGTATATATTTCTCGGAGGTACAGGCCAACACTGAATGACTGTGGCTGACCACGTTCGCAGATGACTGCAAACTGGCCGCCATAATCGACTCTCCAACCGACACAAGCATCTGCCAAAAGGGCCTCATAGAAACAGACAACTGGTGCCAGAGCCATGGCCTCAAGCTAAATGCCAAAAAGTGTATAGTCATCCCCTTTGGCAAAAGCAAAGTGCCCACAAATTACCACATAGGTGGTAATCCATTAAGTACAGAAGAAGTAATTAGGGACCTGGGGACGCAAGTTGATAGCAATCTCTCATTTGACAACCACATGGCCAATGTGGATAGAAAAGCATTTTATATAGCCCACCTAATCATGAAGGGATTCACATCTAGATCAGGGGAGGTCATCGTGCCTCTTTACTCATCCCTCATCAGGCCCATAATTGAGTACAATGCCCCTTTTGGGATGTACCTTACTAGACACCTGCAGCAACTGGAAAGACCCCAAAAGTACCTCACCAAGAGGATCAAAGGGCTCAAACAGATGCCATATGCTGCCCAGTTAAAGAAACTCCAGCTCTACTCAGTGGCATACCGCCTGTTCAGAGGCGATCTGTGCCTGACGTATAAAGCCATGTCCAACCCGGAATTAATGGACATGCTGCACCTCAGAAAATCCAAATCCCATCGAGCTACGCACTCGAGAGACTTGAACCTCAGCACTGAAATAAATAGGACATGCTATAGGGACAGATTCATAACCCAGAGGCTCCCTTCACTCTGGAATAAAATCCCAGTCCAGGTTAGACAGAGTCCCTCATTGACTCTCTTCAAGAGGAATCTTGATGAGTGGATGGGAGACCATAGGTTTACCCCGGGTATCACTTCTGTGTCACTGTTAGACAGAGGCACAGTATACTAACCTCGAAAAAGGGCATAGCAAAATAAATTTAAAATGGGTGGCGAAAGCCAAACACATTTTGGCTAGGCTTATAAATGCCCTAGGGCAGATAGCCTAGTATGAACCTATGAACCTATAATTACTCACAAGTAGTTTAGTGTAAGTAACAACTTCTATTATTGCTTTGTTTTGAGAGAGAATGGTAGACTGGGCCTTGTCTCTGAGTTTTATTTCTTGGGTAAATAGAAGTAGCTTGGTTTTATTTAGTTTAAGTGACAGGTGATTTTTACTCAGTCAGTTCTCTATGAAGGTAAAGGCCAGCTGAGTGATATGTTGCAGATCAGACAAAGAATTCGTAGAGCAGATAATAGTAGCATCATCAGCGTATTGCCTTAGAGAGCAGTGACTGAATGAAGACTGGAGACTATTAATTTACAGAAGAGAAGTGGTCCTAATATAAAGCCTTGAGGGACACCAGTAGGGGTGTTAAAGTATGAAGAGAGGGAGTTCTTCCATTTGACTGCCTGCTGTCTGTGTGATAGGTAACTTGAGCACTTATTAAGAGAGGGAGGGGAGATGCCAATTTTTGCGAGCTGATTTAGAAGTAATGGGTAAGAGAGTACATCAAAAGACTTTGATACGTCTAGAAATAGGGAAGAAACAATTTTACCTGAGTCTCTGGCTTTGTCGAGTATGTCCATTAAAGATGTGAAGGCAGTCATAGTACTACGACCTGGTCTAAAACCATGTTGTGTAGGAGATGGAGAATCCAGTTATTAAGGAGAAAATTTAAAAGTTGTATGTGAATGCATTTCTCAAGGAGCTTTGAGATGGGGGAGAGAATGGTTATAGGATGGTAACTGGAGATACCTGAAGAGTCGCCACCTTTATGGAGGGGTAGAATAAATGCCTTTTCCCAAATTTTAGGGACATAGGACTCACAGATGGATCTGTTGACTAGTATACTTATTGGGTCAGTGATGGCATCAGCCGCTAGTTTTAGATATTCTGTGGGTAGGTTATCAGCTGCATTGGAGCAGGTTTAAGTTGAAGGAGGAGTCGTTTTATGGGAATAGCTGGAACTGGTTTAAGTGTGAATGTGGGTGCCGGTAGCTTATCAGCTGCATTGGAGCAGGTTTGAATTGAAGGAGGAGTCATTTTATGGGAATAGTTGGAACTGGTTTAAGTGTGAATATGGGTGCCGGTTGGGTTGCTGTTTCATGAGAATTGAGTGAGGAGGAAGAGGAAGAAGAGTTGGTGGGAGGGGATGGTCTAGATGAACTAGTATGAGGAGGAAGAGGAAGAAAAATCTTGACCAATGGATGGGAGATCGCAGATACACCCCAGGGGTTACCTCAGTGTCACTGCTAGACAGAGGCACAGCTAAATAATGGGCATAGTTTCTCCTACCTAAAGGGGAGGCGTAAGCCACAACTACTGGGGCTAGGGCTAAATGCCCCCTCGGGCAGATAGCCTAGTATGAACCTATGAACCTATGAACCTATAAGAAGAGTTGGTGGGACGGGATGGTCTAGATGAACTTGTATGAGGAGGAAGAGGAAGAAGAGTTGGTGGGAGGGGATGGTCTAGATGAACTTGTATGAGGAGGAAGAGGAAGAAGAGTTGGTGGGAAGGGATGGTCTAGATGAACTAGTATGAGGAGGAAGAGGAAGAAGAGTTGGTGGGAGGGGATGGTCTAGATGAACTAGTATGAGGAGGAAGAGGAAGAAGAGTTGGTGGGAGGGGATGGTCTAGATGAACTAGTATGAGGAGGAAGAGGAAGAAGAGTTGGTGGGAGGGGATGGTCTAGATGAACTTGTATGAGGAGGAAGAGGAAGAAGAGTTGGTGGGACGGGATGGTCTAGATGAACTTGTATGAGGAGGAAGAGGAAGAAGAGTTGGTGGGAGGGGATGGTCTAGATGAACTTGTATGAGGAGGAAGAGGAAGAAGAGTTGGTGGGAGGGGATGGTCTAGATGAACTAGTATTATTACAATTATTTGAGAGTGTGTCACAGTGAGTTTGGGGAAAGTTGGTAGTGATGTTTGATACAGTATTAAAAAGAGAGTTGAAGAGATTGGCTATTTGTGGTGGAGTTTTATCTAGATGTGGACATGGGTTACTCTTAATGCCTGGATTTAGGAGAGACTTTATGGATTTCCACAATTTTTTGGGGTTCTGCTTAAGATTGGTTTAAAGTGTTAGATAATCAAAGTCTTTTTTTTTATCTTTGGCTACTTGTCTTTTTACTTGGTTGTGGAGTTGTTTGAATTTCAAGAGGTCTGGAGGACTCTTATTTTTCAGTCATTGTTTCCAGATTTTGTCCCTGTTGAGCATTAGTTCTTTTGTTGATTTAGTTAGTCATGGGGCATGGTTAGTTTTCAGTCTTTTTACTCAATGGGGTGCAAGGCTGTTTAGGGTATTCAGAAATATTGCATTAAAGTAATTCACTGCATAATCTAGAGGTACAGTTTTTATGATTTTCAGTAGATTGGTGAATGTCTGCAGTTTGAAGTTGGTCAGATTATGTATTTGCTTATAACAATGTTCCTTTTGGAGGGAGGGATCTGTTCTAAGAACAAAGGTGGGGAGATGGTCACTAAGTGTATGGGAGAGTACTGGCTGAGATTTTACTTGGGTCGGTAACCAGTGCCCCGTCTAGGATAGAGACCTCAGTATTACATCTATTGAATCTGGTTGGAGTGGTGGTAAGTTGAATGAACGTAAATAAGTTAATGTTTGAGGATGAGAATTCAGAGCAGAAGTTTAGCCAATTAATATTAACATCAAGCAGAATGATGGTTTCATGGTTAATTGTATGGGTGATCCAGGCAAGCATGTCTTCCACAATAGGTACATTATTGCCATAGAGTATACATAGAACTATGGTACATAAACTTTTGGATTGATTGATTTTATGAAGGAGATGAGAATGCCAGTGTTAGAGAACTGCATAATAGCATTAGTGTACAGGGTATGGTGTAGGCATTAGAAAAAGGAGAACAATACCACTTCCTTTCTTGTGACGCCTGTCAGACCTAATGGTTTGAAGCCTGGAGGGAAGAATTTGAAGTCTTTAATAGCAGGCTTGAGCAGGTCTCGATGACAGCGATGATGTCAGGTTGTTTGTGTGCTATTCAAGCATGAAACTCAGTAATTTTGTTTCCAATGCTTTGGAGATTAGGGTAATAATTTTTAAGGCTTTACAGGAATTATAGTTGTTATGTTGAGCAGAAAGGTTAGCTGCTGTTGGTCCTGGATTAGGGAGGATATCACCACATAGGGGTATGGCAGAAAATGTCGGAACGTGACAGGATCTTGACTGGTTTCTTTTTGATCTACTGCGGTGATGTTGCAGGAGAATGATGTGCTTAATAGGAAGAACTTAAATTTAGTGAATAATAGTGTATTTATTGCAAAGAGGCTAGGAGATATATATGGGTAGCTTTCTGAAGGGTATGATAGGAAAGATGTCACAAATGTAGGTTTGGAGGCAAAGGGACTAGTGATTAGTGCTGAAACATTTAGTAGTAATTATAAAGTGAGGGTGAAACTCTCATGGTACATAGCAATATAACTGAGTCAGGTTGCATGGCTAGGCTTTTAAAGGCCTTGGTGGTCATCAGTCTAATATATATCTATGAACTTATATCAACTGCTATTATTTAAATATATTTAAATACATTTTATGAAAAAATATTTGCAAGGCTTTTCTGGTTAGCAATGCAGTTTTGTGATTTTGTTTACTATACTGTTTTTTCATTACTGGATTTGCTTCCTCATCACATATAAAACCATTTTTATGAAGCTGATTACATACTATATAGAAGCATTAATGTATTTTGTGGTGAGTTTATTACTTTTTTATTTTTTTAATTTGTTGACATCTATATTTTATGATGTCATCAGTATGCGGCATCTCTCCTATAAATACAAGGTGTTTAAAGAATTTGCACCACCTTATTTTCTATTTGTTTCTGTGTGAATAAGATTTTTTTAAATACAGAGTTGCATCAGTTTTGGAGGCAGTTATGGATCTGCAAAATAATTTTAGTAAAGAAATAAAAAGTAAAAAAAAAAGGTAAGAAAGAAAAAAACAAAAATATATATAAGCAAAAGGAACCGCAATGTCATAATTCCAAATAGTTACAGAGACTAGAACACATGCTGGGGAAGATTTGCATTAACAGTAATAATAATCTATGAGGGGTGGACCAGATGGCTTAGTGGTTAGGTCTTTGCCTCCCATACAGAAGGTACAAGGTTCGATCCTGACCTCTGACCAATGCCTGTTTGGAGTTTGTATGTTCGCCCTGTGTCTCTGTGGGGTTTCTCCCATGCCCGAAAAACATGCTGAGTGTTTCCATCTCAAACTCACCAATTAATGAAGCTGTGGGCAGTAGCACAGACTTTACATGGTTGACTATAGGGGAAGAGTTGTACAGACCTACCGCTTTGGGCATCTACTGTGGTGCAGTATCCTCACGTTAGGAGAACACAGATCACAGACTGCACACCGTGGCAGGGCTAGCCACTCAACGGTGTAAAATATGGCTCTAGATTATTCAGTCATGTTGGCTAATATTGCCAAAAATGGGCAGGGGTAGTTACTGGTGATAAGTGGGTTGACCCAGCCTACTCTGACCCACACCAGAGACCCTTGCTAATTGTGGGAGGGGTATATGTGCCCCTACTGGCCAGTCTGTGCCTGCCATAAAACCCAGCAGCCCTGGGTCAATAAGCTACTGGCCAGTGTCTACTTTCCCAGTCTGGGTTACCTGGGATAGCTCTGTTGAGTGAAAGCTGGACATAAAACCAACCAAGCTGCCAAACATGGGTACACTTAATGTAGGTTCACTGACAGGACACGGCTTGGAAGTAGATGGCATGATGATATGGAGGAGGCTGGACATCCTATGTGTCCAAGAGATGAGATGGAAGGACAATGCAGCAAAGCCACTTGGCTTGGGATCCAGAGTCTACTACTCAGGTGGAGTGCAGGCTAGAAATGGTGTAGAAATTGTGGAGAGAGAGAGGCTTCAGAAGGCAGTAAGGGATATCATCAGAATTAATGACAGACTCATGGCAGTCAGACTCCAGTGTAATGATATGGCGGTATTCATAATTTCACCCTATGCAGGGTTGTGATAGTGAGGAAAAGAGTGCATTCAGACAGCAGTTGCAGGACCTACGAGATAAAGCAGGACAACATGAATTGGTGTTGATAATGGGTGACTTGAATGCACATACTGGGACAGACAGAGCAGGATTGGGTCCACATGGGTGGGGTAACAGGAATCAAGAAGGAGAAGCCATTCTAGACTTCTTCCTGGAAAATGGCTTGATAGTAGCCAACAGAAAGATTACATACAAGAGTAGCCAACATGCATCTCAGGTAGATTTCCTCCTAGTAGGGAAAAGGCACTGGGGTAGAATCCATGAGTGCAAAGTCATCCCCAGTGAAACAGTTGGCGCACAGCATAAACCACTAGTGGCCACAATCAGCTGCAATCAGTGGTCAGAAAAGGCTCTAAGGTCAACAGAGACTAGACTGAAGACCTGGAGGTTGACTAAAGAGAAAGCACAGCAGTTCAAAGAATTACTCAGGGCTCTAGCACCCCAAGAAGAGGAGGAAATAGGTGGAGTTGAAGAAGAGTGGCAGCGCCTAAAAACAGCATGTGTTAGGACTACAGAAAAGTTATGTGGCTGAGCCAGGTATGGAAATAAGGTGCATAAGGAAAGCTGGTGGTGGAATGCAGAAGTCCAGGAAGTCATCAAAAGAAAGAAGGAGTGCAGGAAGAAATGGGGGACAGAAAAGACTGACCAGGCTAGGAAGGACTGCTGGTTGGCTAACAAAGAAGCTAACAAAGAAGTTGCAATAGCAAAGAACAGGTTATCAGAGGCGCTCTACCAACTTCTGGAAAGTGACTCAGTAAGTGGCACAAATAAACTATATCAGGTTGCAAGGCAAAGACAGAAAGATAAAGAAGACAGTCACACACCCTTCATAAGAGATGTTAGCAACAACCTGCTCACCAGTCCACAGGACATCAAAGGCAGATTGAAGAAGTATTAAAGAAAACCCCACAGAAGTGGTACTGCCCCAGAAACAGCCTATGATGAGAGAAGAAGAGGAGACCACCCTAGAAGAAGTAAGAACAGCACTAAGGAAGATGAAGTCAGGGAAATCATGAGTATAATGTCAGCATGTGCTTGACTTTATGATACACTGTCACTTCCTGCAGAGGTATTAATGTGTTGGAGGTGTGAGTTTCTGCCATTAAACCTTGAGTCTGTCTGCTACTTCCCTCAGGATGCCTCATAACAATAGCTATGCTATGATCATTAGTAGCAGCAGCAACTGTTCTGACACTGATACCCCCTACATTTATTGGTATAGTAGGACTGTTTGTTTCTGTTAATATTCCTGTTCTGTCACTGATATCCGCTACATTTATTGGTATAGTAGGACTGTTTGTTTCTGTTAATGATCATGTTCTGACACTGATTCCCACTACATTTATTGGTATAGTAGGACAGTTTGTTTCTGTTAATCATCCTGCTCTGACACTGATATCCCCTACATTTATTGGTATAGAAGGACTGTTTGTTTCTGTTAATGATCGTGTTCATAGGTTCATAGGTTAGTACTAGGCTAACTGCCCTTGTGAGCCATTTTAAGCCTAGCAAATTATCCCTTGTGAGACTCAAACCCTGCACCTTGTGTTTGTAAGGCAAACACCTTAACCATTAGGCCACCCTCCCAACAGTGTTCTGACACCATTACCCCCTACATTTATTGGTATAGTAGGTCTGTTTGTTTCTCCTGATGACGCTGTTCTGACACTGATACCCCCTACATTTATTGGTATATTAGGACTGTTTGTTTCTGCTGATGACCCAGTTCTAACCCTGATACCCCCTACATTTATTGGTATAGAAGGACTGTTTGTTTCTGTAAATGATCCTATTCTGACACTGATACCCCCTACATTTATTGACATCGTAGGACTGTTTGTTTTGTTAATGATCCTGTTCTATCACTGATACCCCCTACATTTATTGTTATAGGTTCATAGGTTCATAGGTTGGTACTAGGCTATTGGCCTTAGGGCCTATGCAAGCCTAGCTGTAATAATTCCCTGGCTTTTTCTTCCAACACTATTTACATCCCTGGACCCCTATCTAGCAGGGGGACTGACGTGATCCCCGTGTTGAATTTCCTTTCTCCCATCCAATCATCAAGGTTCCTTTTGAAGAGGGCCAAAGAGACACTCTTCTTGACATGTATGGACAGCCTATTCCAGAGTCTGGGGAGTCTCTGGGTCAAGAACCTATCCCTCCAGCATGTTTTGTTTATTGTGATGACAAGATTTAGATCCCTGGAGCATGTGGCTCTGAGGGGATTGGGATTTCTGTAAGTGGAGCATGTCCAACAGCTCTGGGTTTGACATGGCCTTGTATGTTAAGCAGAGATCGCCTCGGAGTAGACGATACGCAACAGAGTATAGCTGGAGTTTTTTTAAGGCAGTCAGCATAGGGCATCTGCTTTAGGCCTGTGATTCTTTTAGTGAGGTATTTCTGTGGCCTTTTCAGTTGTTGCAGATGTCTTGAAAGGTAAATACCAAATGGGGTGTTGTATTCTATAATGGGTCTAATGAGGGATGAGTACAGTGGGACAATGACCTCCTTTTTTCTGGATAAAAAGTCCTTAGTAATGAGGTGCGGTGATGTGGTTATTGAAGGTGAGACCACTGTCCACCTGTGTCCCTAAGTCTCTTATCACACTTTCAGTGTTTAATGTGCTGCCACCTATGTGATAATTCATAGGTATATGTTATTTCCCAAAGGGGATAACTATACATTTCTTGGCATTGAGCTTGAGCCCATTGCTCTGGCACCAAGCATCTGTTTCTGTAAGGCCCCTTTGTAGAGTATCCACATCATTTGGGGAATCAATAATAGCTCTCAGTTTGCAGTCATTTGCGAACTTTGTTAGCCAGAGTCCCTTAGTGTTGGCCTGTACTTCAGAGAAGTAGGTGCCAAACAAGAGAGGTCCCAGGGCTGAACCCTGACATACTCCACTTGTCACTTGTCTGGAGATGGACTTGGAGTCAGCTACTTTTACAATGTGGGTTCTGTCAGCAAGCCAGTTGACAAACCATTGAGTGATGTAGGGATTAATGCCCAGTTTATTAAGTGTATCTATGATTCCAGAGTGGTGGATGGTGTCAAAGGCCTTGGCGAGGTCCAGATAGGCTGTGTGGACTGCCTTACCCTCGTCCATGGCTCTGGAGACTGAATCAAAGAAGTCAATCAGGTTCAGGAGACAAGATCGGCCCTTTACGAACCCAAACTGGGTGGAGTCCAGTGTTTGAAGGTTGCCAATGTCTTTGTTTATAAGTTTCATGATGATACGTTCCATGTCCTTGCAGATCAGGTTCCTCAGTCTGATGGGGCGGTAGTTCCCGGGATCCAAGGTGTATCCTCCCTTGTGGAGTGGGATAACTGTAGCTGTGTGCCACTCAGTGGGCACGAAGCCTGAGGTGAAGGTATGATTAAACATGGCACTTAGGTGAGGTGCCAGTTCATTTTGTAGTTCATGTAGCACGCAGCCCGGGATGTCATCTGGCCCCATGGATGCTGTATTCTAGTAGGTCTGTTTGTTTCTGTTGATGACACTGTTTTGACACTGATATCCCCTACATTTCTTGGTATAGTAGGACTGTTTGTTTCTGCTGATGACCCTGTTCTGACCCTAATATCCCCTACATTCATTGGTATAGTAGGACTGTTTGTTTCTGCTGATGACCCTGTTCTGACACTGATATCTCCTACATTTATTGGTATAGTAGGACTATAGTAGGACTGTTTGTTTCTGTTAATGATCCTGTTCTGACACTATGCCCTACATTTATTGGTACAGTAGGACTGTTTGTTTCTGCTGATGACCCTGTTCTGACACTGATACCCCATACATTTATTGGTATAGTAGGACTGTTTGTTTCTGCTGATGTCCCTGTTAAGACACTGATATCCCCTGTATTTATTGGTATACTAGGACTGTTTGTTTCTGTTAATGACCCTGTTCTGACACATATATCCCCTACATTTATTGGTACAGTAGGACTGTTTGTTTCTGCTGATGACCCTCTTCTGACACTGACAACCCCTACATTTACTGGTATAGTAGGACTGTTAGTTTTGTTAATGATCCTGTTCTGATAATGATATCCCCTACATTTACTGCTATACTAGGACTGTTTGTTTCTGCTGATGACCCTGTTCTGACATTGATATCCCCTACATTCATTGGTATAGTAGGACTGTTTGTTTCTGCTGATGTCCCTGTTCAGACACTGATATCCCCTACATTTATTGGTATAGAGGACTGCTTGTTTCTGTTAATGATCCTGTTCTGACACTATGCCTACATTTATTGATATAGTAGGACTGTTTGTTTCTGCTGATGTCCCTGTTAAGACACTGATATCCTCTATATTTATTGGTAAACTAGGACTGTTTGTTTCTGTTAATGACCCTGTTCTGACACTGATATCCCCCACATTTAATGTATAGTAGGACTGTTTGTTTCTGCTGATGACCCTCTTCTGACACTGACAACCCCTACATTTACTGGTATAGTAGGACTGTTTGTTTTGTTAATGATCCTGTTCTGATAAATATATCCCCTACATTTATTGGTATGTTAGGACTGTTTGTTTCTGTTGGTGATCCTGTTCTGGCACTAATACCCCTACATTTATTGCTATAGTAAGACTGTTTGTTTCTGCTGATGACCCTGTTCTGACACTGATACCCCCTACATTTATTAGTACAGTGGGACTGTTTGTTTTTGTTAATGACCCTGTTCTGACACTGATACCCACTACATTTATTGTTAAAGTAGGACTGTTTGTTTCTGTTAATGACAATGTTCTGACATTGATACCCCCTACATACATTTATTGTTATAGGTTCATAGGCTCATAGGTTGGTACTAGGCTATTGGCCTTAGGGCCTATGCAAGCCTAGCCATAATAATTCCCTGGCTTTTTCTTCCCACACTATTTACTTCCATGGACCCCTGTCTAGCACGGCGACTGACGTGATCCCCGTGGTGAATTTCCTTTCTCCCATCCAATCATCAAGGTTCCTTTTGAAGAGGGCCAAAGATTTATTGGTATAGTAGGACTGTTTGTTTCTGTTAATGACTCTGTTCTGACACAGATATCCCCAACATTTATTGGTATAGAAGGACTGTTTGTTTCTGCTGATGAAGCTGTTCTGACTCTGATATCCTCTACATTTGTAAGTATAGTAGGACTGTTTGTTTCTGTAAATGATCCTGTTCTGACACTAATATCCCCAACATTTATTGGTATAGTAGGACTGTTTGTTTCTGTTAATAACCCTGTTCTGATACTGATACCCCCTACATATATTGGTATAGCCGGACTGTTTGTTTCTGTTGATGACCCTGTTCTGACAATGATATCCCCTACATTTATTGGTACAGTAGAACTATTTGTTTCTCTTAATCATCTTGTTCTGACACTGATACCTCCAACATTTATTGGTAGAATAGGACTGTTTTTTCTGTTAATGAAACTGTTCTGACATTGATACCCCCTACATTTATTGGTATAGTAGGACTGTTTGTCTCTGTTAATGACCCTGTTCAGACACTGATACCCCCAACATTTATTGGTATAGTAGGACTGTTTGTTTCTGTTAATGATCCTGTTCTGACACTATGCCCTACATTTATTGGTGTAGTAGGACTGTTTGTTTCTGCTGACCGTGTTCAGACACTGATACCCCCATCATTTATTGGTATAGTAGGACTTTTTTTTTCTGCTGATGACCCTGGTCTGACCCTGATATCCCCAACATTTTCTGGTATAGGAGTTCTGTTTGTTTCTGTTAATGACTCTGTTCTGACACTGATTCCCCCTACATTTATTGCTATAGTAGGACGGTTTGTTTCTGTTAATGTCGTGTTCTGACACTGATATCCTCTGCATTTATTGGTATAGTAGGACTGTTTGTTTCTGTTAATCATCCTGTTCTGATACTGATACCCCTACATTTACTGGTATATTTGGAATGTTTGTTTCTGCTGATGACCCTGTTCTGACTCTGATATTCCCTACATTTATTGGTATAGTAGCACTGTTTGTTTCTGTTAATGATCATGTTTAGACACTGATATCCCCTACATTTATTACTATATTAGGACTGCTTGTTTCTGCTGTTGATCCTGTGCTGACACTGATATCCCCTACATTTATTGGTAGAGAAGGATTGTTTGTTTCTGTTATTGTTCCTGTTATTTCACTGATATTCCCTACATTTATTGTTATAGCAGGACTGTTTGTTTCTGCTGATGACCCTGTTCAGACAATGATATCCCCTATATTTATTGGTATAGTAGGACTGTTTGTTTCTCCTGATGACCCTGTTTTGACTGATATCCCCTACATTTATTGGTATAGTAACACTGTTTGTTTCTGTTAATGATCGTGTTCAGACACTGATATCCCCTACATTTATTGGTATAGTAGGACTGTTTGTTTCTGTCAATGATCCTGTCTTGACACTGATATCCCATACATTTGTTACTATAGTAGGACTGTTTGTTTCTCCTCAAGACCCTGTTATAACACTGATATCCACTACATTTATTGGTATAGTAGGACTGTTTGTTTCAGTTAATGTTCCTGTTCTGACACTGGTATCCCCTACGTGTATTGGTATAGTAGGACTTTTTGCTTCTGTTGATGACGCTGTTCTGACACTGATATCCCCTACATTTTTTGTATAGTAGGACTGTTTGTTTCTGTTAATGTTACTGTTCTAACACTGATACCCCCTGCATTTATTGGCACTGTAGGAGTGTTTGTTTCTGTTTATCATCCTGTTCTGACAATGATACGCCCTACATTTATTGGTGTAGTAAGACTGTTTGTTTCTGTTAATGATCCTGTTCTGACACTGATACCCCCTACATTTATTGGTATAGTAGGACTGTTTGTTTCTGTTAATGTCCCTTTTCTGACACTGATATTCCCTACATTTATTGGTATAGTAGGACTGTTTGTTTCTGTCAATGATCCTGTCTTGACACTGATATCCCATACATTTGTTACTATAGTAGGAGTGTTTGTTTCTCCTTATGACCCTGTTATGACACTGATATCCCCTACATTTATTGGTATAGTAGGACTGTTTGTTTCTGTTATTGTCCCTGTTCTGACACTCATATTCCCTACATTTATTGTTATAGTAGGACTGTTTGTTTCTGCTGATGACCCTGTTCTGACAATGATACCCCCTACATTTATTGGTATAGTAGGACTGTTTGTTTCTGCTGATGACCCTGTTCTGACACTGACAACCCTACATTTATTGGTATAGTAGGACTGTTTGTTTCTGTTAATCATCCTGTTCTGACACTGATACCCTACATTTATTGTTTTAGTAGGACGGTTTGTTTCTGCTAATGATGCTGTTCTGTCACCAATACCCCGTACATTAATCAGTATAGTAGGACTGTTTGTTTCTGCTGATGACCCTGTTCTGACACTGATATCCCCTACATTTACTGGTATAGTAGGACTGTATGTTTCTATTAATGATCCTGTTCTGACACTGATATCCCCTACATTTATTGGTGTAGTAGGACTGTTTCTTTCTGCTGATGACCCTGTTCTCACACTGATATCCCCTACATTTTTTGGTATAGTAAGACTGTTTGCTTCTTCTGATGACCCTGTTCTGACACTGATATCCCCTACATTTATTGGTATAGTAGGACTGTTTGTTTCTGCTGATGACCCTGTTCTGACATTTACTGGTATAGTAGGACTGTTGTTTTCTGGTAATGATCCTGTTCTTTCACTGATACCCCCTACATTTATTGGTGTAGTAGGACTGCTTGTTTCTACTGATGATCCTGTTCTGACACTGATACCCTCTACTTTTATTGGTATAGTAGGACTGATTGTTTCTTTTAATGACCCTGTTCTGACACTGATATCCCCTACATTTATTGGTATAGTAGGACTTTTTGTTTCTGTTAATGATCCTTTTCTGGTACCGATACCCCCTACATTTATTGGTATAGCAGGACTGTTTGTTTCTCCTGATGACCCTGTTCTGACACTGATACCCCCTACATTTATTGATATAGTAGGACTGTTTGTTTCTGCTGATGACCCAGTTCTGACCCTGATACCCACTACATTTATTGGTATAGAAGGACTGATGGTTTCTGTAAATGATCCTGTTCTGACACTGATACCCCCTACATTTTTGACATCATAGAACTGTTTGTTTCATTAATGATCCTGTTCTGATGCTGAGGCCCCATACATTTAATGTTATAGGTTCATAGGCTTGTAGGCTGGTACTAGGTTATCGGCCTTAGGGCCTATGCAAGCCTAGCCATAATAATTCTCTGGCTTTTGCTTCTCACATTATTTACTTCCCTGGTCCCCTATCTAGCAGGGCGACTGACGTGATCCCCGTGGTGAATTTCCTTTCTCCCATCCAGTCATCGAGGTTCCTTTTGAAGAGGGCCAAAGAGACACTCTGCTTGACATGCATGGACAGTCTATTCCAGAGTCTGGGGAGTCACTGGGTCAGGAACCTATCCCTCCAGTATTTTTTGTTTATTGTGATGACAAGATTTAGATCCCTGGAGCATGTGGCTTTGAGGGGATTGGGATTTCTGTAAGTGTAGCATGTCCAACAGCTCTGGATTTGACATGGCCATGTATGTGAAGCAGAGATCACCTTGGAGTAGACGATATGCGACAGAATATAGCTGGAGTTTTTTAAGGCAGTCAGCATAGGGCATCTGCTTTAGAACTGTGATTCTTTTAGTGAGGTATTTCTGTGGCCTTTTCAATTGTTGCAGATGTCTTGAAAGGTAAATACCAAATATGGCATTGTATTCCATAATGGGTCTAATGAGGGATGAGTACAGTGGGACAATAACCTCCTTTTTTCTGGATAAAAAGCCCTTGGTGATGAGGTGTGCACATAGAAGGATTTCCTAACTGTTGTGGCAATGTGGTTATTGAAGGTGAGACTACTGTCCACCTGTGTCCCTAAGTCTCTTATCACACTTTCAGTATTTAGTGTGCTGCCACCTATGTGATATTTCATGGGTATATGTTATTTCCCAAAGGGGATAACTATACATTTCTTGGCATTGAGCTTGAGCCCATTGCTCTGGCACCAAGTATCTGTTTCTGTAGGGCCCATTTGTAGAGTATCCACATAATTTGGGGATTCAATAATGGCTCCCAGTTTGCAGTCATTTGCGAACTTTGTTAGCCAGAGTCCCTTAGTGTTGGCCTGTACTTCAAAGAAGTAGATGCCAAACAAGAGAGGTCCCAGGACTGAACCCTGAGGTACTCCAATTGTCACTTGTCTGGAGATGGATTTGGAGTCAGCTACTTTTACAGTGTGGGTTCTGTCAGCAAGCCAGTTGACAAACATTGAGTGACGTAGGGATTAATGCCGAGCTTAGTAAGTTTATCTATGATTCCAGATTGGTGGATGGTGTCAAAGGCTTTGTCAAGGTCCAGATAGGCTGTGGGGACTGCCTTACACTCATCCATGGCTCTGGAGACTGATTAGAAGATGTCAATAAGGTTCAGGAGACAAGATTGGCCCTTCACGAACCCAAACTGGGTGGGGTCCAGTGTTTTAAGGTTACCAATGTCTTTGTTTATAAGTTTCATGATGATACATTCCATGTCCTTGCAGATCAGGTTCCTCAGTCTGATGGGGTGGTAGTTCCTGAGATCCAAGATGGATTCCCCCTTGTGGAGTGAGATAATTGTAGCTGTGTGCCACTCAGTGGGCACGAAGCCTGAGGTGAGGGTATGATTAAACATGACACTTAGGTGAGGCGCCAGTTCATTTTGTAGTTCATGTAGTACGCAGCCTGGGATGTCATCTGGTCCCATGGATGCTTTATTTTAGTAGGTCTGTTTGTTTCTGTTGCTGACCATGTTTTGACACTGATATCCCCTACATTTCTTTTGGTATAGTAGGACTATTTGTTTCTGCTGATGACCCTGTTCTGACACTGATATCCCCTACATTTATTAGTATAGTAGGACTGTTTGTTTCTTCTATTGACCCTGTTCTGACACTGATATCTCCTACATTTATTGGTATAGAGGACTGCTTGTTTCTGTTAATGATCCTGTTCTGACACTATGCCTACATTTATTGATATAGTAGGACTGTTTGTTTCTGCTGATGTCCCTGTTAAGACACTGATATCCCCTATATTTATTGGTATACTAGGACTGTTTGTTTCTGTTAATGACCCTGTTCTGACACTGATATCCCCTACATTTATTGGTATAGTAGGACTGTTTGTTTCTGCTGATGACCCTGTTCTGACACTGATATCCCTACATTTACTGGTATAGTAGGACTGTTTGTTTCTGTTAATGATCCTGTTCTGAAACCGATATCCCCTACATTTATTGGTATAGTAGGACTGTTTGTTTCTGTTAATGATCCTGTTCTGACACTTATATCCCCTACATTTATTGGTATAGTAAGACTGTTTGTTACTGTTAATGATCCTCATCTGACACTGATATCTCCTACATTTATTGGTATAGTAGGACTTTTTCTTTCAGCTGATGACCCTGTCCTGACCCTGATATCCCCTTTATTTTTTGGTACAGTAGGACTGTTTGTTTTTGCTGATGACCTTGTTCAGACACTGATATCCCCTACATTTATTGGTATAATATAACTGTTTGTTTCTGTCAATAACCCTGTTCTGACACTGATATCCCCTACATTTGTTGGTACAGTAGGACTGTTTGTTTCTGTAATTATCCGGTTCTGACACTGATATCCCCTACATTTATTGGTACAGTAGGACTGTTTGTTTCTATTAATGATCCCGTTCTTACACTTATATCTCCTACATTTATTGGTATAGTAGGACTGTTTGTTTCTATTAATGATCCCATTCTTACACTTATATCTCCTACATTTATTGGTATAGTAGGACTGTTTGTTTCTATTAATGATCCTGTTCTGACACTTAAACCCCTACATTTATTGCTATAGTAGGACTGCTTGTTTCTGTTAATGATCCGGTTCTGACACTGATATCCCCTACATTTATTGGTACAGTAGGACTGTTTGTTTCTGTAATTATCCGGTTCTGACACTGATATCCCCTACATTTATTGGTACAGTAGGACTGTTTGTTTCTATTAATGATCCCGTTCTTACACTTATATCTCCTACATTTATTGGTACAGTAGGACTGTTTGTTTCTGTAATTATCCGGTTCTGACACTGATATCCCCTACATTTATTGGTACAGTAGGACTGTTTGTTTCTATTAATGATCCCGTTCTTACACTTATATCCCCTACATTTATTGGTATAGTAGGACTGTTTGTTTCTATTAATGATCCCGTTCTTACACTTATATCTCCTACATTTATTGGTATAGTAGGACTGTTTGTTTCTGTTATTGTCCTGTTCTGACACTGATATCCCCGACATTTATTGGTATAGTAGGACTGTTTGTTTCTATTAATGATCCCGTTCTTACACTTATATCTCCTACATTTATTGGTATAGTAGGACTGTTTGTTTCTGTCAATAACCCTGTTCTGACACTAATATCCCCTACATTTATTGGTACAGTAGGACTGTTTGTTTCTGTTAATGATACTCTTGTAACTCTGATATCCCCTACATTTATTGGTACAGTAGGACTGTTTGTTTCTATTAATGATCCCATTCTTACACTTATATCTCCTACATTTATTGGTATAGTAGGACTGTTTGTTTCTGTAATTATCCGGTTCTGACACTGATATCCCCTACATTTATTGGTACAGTAGGACTGTTTGTTTCTATTAATGATCCCGTTCTTACACTTATATCTCCTACATTTATTGGTATAGTAGGACTGTTTGTTTCTGTAATTGTCCTGTTCTGACACTGATATCCCCTACATTTATTGGTACAGTAGGACTGTTTGTTTCTATTAAAGATCCTGTTCTGACACTGATATCCCCTACATTTATTGGTATAGTAGGACTGTTTGTTTCTGTTAATAACCCTGTTCTGATACTGATACCCCCTACATTTATTGGTATAGTAGGACTTTTTGTTTCTGTTAATGATCCTATTCTGACACTGATATCCCCTACATTTATTGGTATAGTAGGACTGTTTGTTTCTGTTATTGTCCTGTTCTTTCACTGATACCCCCTACATTTATTGGTACAGTAGGACTGTTTGTTTCTATTAATGATCCCATTCTTACATTTATATCTCCTACATTTATTGGTATAGTAGGACTGTTTGCTTCTGGTGATTACCCTCTTCTGACACTGATATCCCCTGCATTAATTGGTACAGTTGGACTGCTTGTTTCTATTAATGACCCTGTTCTGACATTGATATCTCCTACATTTATTGGTACAGTAGGACTGTTTGTTTCTATTAATGATCCCGTTCTTACACTTATATCTCCTACATTTATTGGTATAGTAGGACTGTTTGTTTCTGTAATTATCCAGTTCTGACACTGATATCCCCTACATTTATTGGTATAGTAGGACTGTTTGTTTCTGTTAATGATACTCTTCTGAAACTGATATCCCCTACATTTATTGGTACAGTAGGACTGTTTGTTTCTATTAATGATCCTGTTCTTACACTTATATCTCCTACATTTATTGGTATAGTAGGACTGTTTGTTTCTGTAATTATCCTGTTCTGACACTGATATCCCCTACATTTATTGGTACAGTAGGACTGTTTGTTTCTATTAATGATCCCATTCTTACACTTATATCTCCTACATTTATTGGTATAGTAGGACTGTTTGTTTCTGTAATTATCCGGTTCTGACACTGATATCCCCTACATTTATTGGTACAGTAGGACTGTTTGTTTCTATTAATGATCCCGTTCTTACACTTATATCTCCTACATTTATTGGTACAGTAGGACTGTTTGTTTCTATTAATGATCCCATTCTTACACTTATATCTCCTACATTTATTGGTACAGTAGGACTGTTTGTTTCTATTAATGATCCCGTTCTTACACTTATATCTCCTACATTTATTGGTATAGTAGGACTTTTTGTTTCTGTTAATGATACTCATCTGACACTGATATCCCCTACATTTATTGGTATAGTAGGACTGTTTGTTTCTGTAATTATCCGGTTCTGACACTGATATCCCCTACATTTATTGGTACAGTAGGACTGTTTGTTTCTATTAATGATCCCATTCTTACACTTATATCTCCTACATTTATTGGTATAGTAGGACTGTTTGTTTCTGTAATTATCCTGTTCTGACACTGATATCCCCTACATTTATTGGTATAGTAGGACTGTTTGTTTCTGTTAATGATCCTGTTCTGACACTGATATCCCCTACATTTATTGGTATAGTAGGACTGTTTGTTTCTGTAATTATCCGGTTCTGACACTGATATCCCCTACATTTATTGGTATAGTAGGACTGTTTGTTTCTGTAATTATCCGGTTCTGACACTGATATCCCCTACATTTATTGGTATAGTAGGACTGTTTGTTTCTGTAATTATCCGGTTCTGACACTGATATCCCCTACATTTATTGGTACAGTAGGACTGTTTGTTTCTATTAATGATCCCGTTCTTACACTTATATCTCCTACATTTATTGGTATAGTAGGACTGTTTGTTTCTATTAATGATCCCGTTCTTACACTTATATCTCCTACATTTATTGGTATAGTAGGACTGTTTGTTTCTGTAATTATCCGGTTCTGACACTGATATCCCCTACATTTATTGGTACAGTAGGACTGTTTGTTTCTATTAATGATCCCATTCTTACACTTATATCCCCTACATTTATTGGTACAGTAGGACTGTTTGTTTCTATTAATGATCCCGTTCTTACACTTATATCTCCTACATTTATTGGTATAGTAGGACTGTTTGTTTCTGTTAATGATCCTGTTCTGACACTGATATCCCCTACATTTATTGGTATAGTAGGACTGTTTGTTTCTGTAATTATCCGGTTCTGACACTGATATCCCCTACATTTATTGGTACAGTAGGACTGTTTGTTTCTATTAATGATCCCATTCTTACACTTATATCTCCTACATTTATTGGTATAGTAGGACTGTTTGTTTCTGTAATTATCCTGTTCTGACACTGATATCCCCTACATTTATTGGTACAGTAGGACTGTTTGTTTCTGTTAATGATCCTGTTCTTACACTTATATCTCCTACATTTATTGGTACAGTAGGACTGTTTGTTTCTATTAATGATCCCGTTCTTACACTTATATCTCCTACATTTATTGGTATAGTAGGACTGTTTGTTTCTGCTGATGACCCTGTTCTGACACTGATATCCCCTACATTTATTGGTATAGTAGGACTGTTTGTTTCTGTAATTATCCGGTTCTGACACTGATATCCCCTACATTTATTGGTACAGTAGGACTGTTTGTTTCTATTAATGATCCCATTCTTACACTTATATCTCCTACATTTATTGGTATAGTAGGACTGTTTGTTTCTGTAATTATCCGGTTCTGACACTGATATCCCCTACATTTATTGGTACAGTAGGACTGTTTGTTTCTATTAATGATCCCGTTCTTACACTTATATCTCCTACATTTATTGGTACAGTAGGACTGTTTGTTTCTATTAATGATCCCGTTCTTACACTTATATCTCCTACATTTATTGGTATAGTAGGACTGTTTGTTTCTATTAATGATCCCGTTCTTACACTTATATCTCCTACATTTATTGGTATAGTAGGACTGTTTGTTTCTGTAATTATCCGGTTCTGACACTGATATCCCCTACATTTATTGGTACAGTAGGACTGTTTGTTTCTATTAATGATCCCATTCTTACACTTATATCTCCTACATTTATTGGTATAGTAGGACTGTTTGTTTCTCCTGATGACCCTGTTCTGACACTGATATCCCCTACATTTATTGGTATAGTAGGACTGTTTGTTTCTGTTAATGATCCTGTTCTGACACTGATATCCCCTACATTTATTGGTATAGTAGGACTGTTTGTTTCTGTTATTGTCCTGTTCTGACACTGATATCCCCTACATTTATTGGTACAGTAGGACTGTTTGTTTCTATTAATGATCCCATTCTTACACTTATATCCCCTACATTTATTGGTATAGTAGGACTGTTTGTTTCTGTAATTATCCGGTTCTGACACTGATATCCCCTACATTTATTGGTACAGTAGGACTGTTTGTTTCTATTAATGATCCCGTTCTTACACTTATATCTCCTACATTTATTGGTATATTAGGACTGTTTGTTTCTCCTGATGACCCTGTTCTGACACTGATATCCCCTACATTTATTGGTATAGTAGGACTGTTTGTTTCTGTTAATGATACTCTTGTAACTCTGATATCTCCTACATTTATTGGTACAGTAGGACTGTTTGTTTCTATTAATGATCCCGTTCTTACACTTATATCTCCTACATTTATTGGTATAGTAGGACTGTTTGTTTCTGTAATTATCCGGTTCTGACACTGATATCCCCTACATTTATTGGTATAGTAGGACTGTTTGTTTCTGTTAATGATCCCATTCTGACACTGATATCCCCTACATTTATTGGTACAGTAGGACTGTTTGTTTCTATTAATGATCCCATTCTTACACTTATATCTCCTACATTTATTGGTATAGTAGGACTGTTTGTTTCTATTAATGATCCCATTCTTACACTTATATCCCCTACATTTATTGGTATAGTAGGACTGTTTGTTTCTGTAATTATCCGGTTCTGACACTGATATCCCCTACATTTATTGGTACAGTAGGACTGTTTGTTTCTATTAATGATCCCGTTCTTACACTTATATCTCCTACATTTATTGGTATAGTAGGACTGTTTGTTTCTGTTATTGTCCTGTTCTGACACTGATATCCCCTACATTTATTGGTACAGTAGGACTGTTTGTTTCTGTTATTGTCCTGTTCTGACACTGATATCCCCTACATTTATTGGTATAGTAGGACTGTTTGTTTCTGTAATTATCCGGTTCTGACACTGATATCCCCTACATTTATTGGTATAGTGGGACTGTTTTTTCTTCTGATGACCCTGTTCTGACACTGATATCCCCTACATTTATTGGTATAGTAGGACTGTTTGTTTCTGTTAATGATCCTGTTCTGACACTGACAACCCTACATTTATTGGTATAGTAGGACTGTTTGTTTCTATTAATGATCCTGTTCTGACACTGATATCCCCTACATTTATTGGTATAGTAGGACTGTTTGTTTCTGTTAATGATCCTGTTCTGACACTGATATCCCCTACATTTATTGGTATAGTAGGACTGTTTGTTTCTGCTGATGATCCTGTTCTGACACTGATATCCCCTACATTTATAGGTATAGTAGGACTGTTTGTTTCTGTTAATGATCCTGTTCTGACACTGATATCCCCTACATTTGTTGGTATAGTAGGACTGTTTGTTTCTGTTAATGATCCTGTTCGGACAATGACATCCCCTACATTTATTCTTATAGTAGGACTTTTGTTTTCTGCTGATGACCCTGGTCTGACGCTGATATCCCCAACATTTATTGGTATAGTAGGAATGTTTGTTTCTGTAATGATCCTGTTCTGAAACCGATATCCCCTACATTTATTGGTATAGTAGGACTGTTTGTTTCTGTAATGATCCTGTTCTGACACTGATATCCCTACATTTATTGGTATAGTAGGACTGTTTGTTTCTATTAATGATCCTGTTCTGACACTGATATCCCTACATTTATTGGTATAGTAGGACTGTTTGTTTCTGTAATGATCCTGTTCTGACACTGATATCCCCTACATTTATTGGTATAGTAGGTCTGTTTGTTTCTATTAATGACCCTGTTCTGACACTGATACCACCTACATTTGTTGGTATAGTAGGAGTATTTGTTTCTGTTAATGTCCCTGTTCTGACACTGATATTCCCTAAATTTATTGGTATAGTAGGACTGTTTGTTTCTGTTAATGATCGTGTTCTGACACTGATACCCCCTACATTTATTGGTGTAGTAAGACTGTTTGTTTCTGTTAATGATCCTGTTCTGACACTGATATCCCCTACATTTATTGGTATAGTAGGACTGTTTGTTTCTGTTAATGATCCTGTTCTGACACTGATACCCCCTACATTTATTGGTATAGTAGGACTGTTTGTTTCTGTTAATCATCCTGTTCTGACAGTGACAACCATACATTTATTGGTATAGTAGGACTGTTTGTTTCTGTTAATCATCCTGTTCTCACACTGATACCCCCTACATTTATTGGTATAGTAGGACTGTTTGTTTCTGTTAATGATCCTGTTCTGACACTGATATCCCCTACATTTATTGGTATAGTAGGACTGTTTGTTTCTGTTAATGACCCTGTTCTGACACTGATATCCCCTACATTTATTGGTATAGTAGGACTGTTTGTTTCTGCTGATGACCCTGTTCTGACAATGATACCCCCTACATTTATTGGTATAGTAGGACTGTTTGTTTCTGTTAATCATCCTGTTCTCACACTGATACCCCCTACATTTATTGGTATAGTAGGACTGTTTGTTTCTGTTAATGATCCTGTTCGGACAATGATATCCCCTACATTTATTGGTATAGTAGGACTGTTTGTTTCTGCTGATGATCCTGTTCTGACACTGATACCCTACATTGATTGGTGTTGTAGGACTGTTTGTTTCTGTAATTATCCGGTTCTGACACTGATATCCCCTACATTTATTGGTACAGTAGGACTGTTTGTTTCTGTTAATGTCCTGTTCTGACACTGATATCCCCTACATTTATTGGTATAGGAGGACTGTTTGTTTCTGTTAATGATTCTGTTCTGACACTGATACTCCTTATATTTATTGGTACAGTAGGACTGTTTGATTCTGTTAATGACCCTGTTCCTGTTCTCACACTGATATTCCCTAAATTTATTGGTATAGCAGGACTGTTTGTTTCTGTAATTATCCGGTTCTGACACTGATACCCTACATTGATTGGTATAGTAGGACTGTTTGTTTCTGTTAATTATCCTGTTCTGACACTGATATTCCCTAAATTTATTAGTGTAGTAGGACTGTATGTTTCTGTTAATGATCCTGTTCTGACACTGATACCCCCTACATTTATTGATATAGTAGGACTGTTTGTTTCTGTTAATGATCCTATCCTGACACTGATACCTCCTACATTTATTGGTACAGTTGGACTGTTTGTTTCTGCTGATGACACTGTTCTGACAATGATACCCCCTACATTTATTGGTATAGTAGGACTGTTTGTTTCTGTTAATCATCCTGTTCTGACAGTGACAACCATACATTTATTGGTATAGTCGGACTGTTTGTTTCTGTTAATCACCCTGTTCTGACACTGATATCCCTACATTTATTGTTATAGTAGGACTGTTTGTTTCTGTTAATGATCCTGTTCTGTCACTGATATCCGCTACATTTATTGGTATAGTAGGACTGTTTGTTTCTGTAATTATCCGGTTTTGACACTGATATCCCTACATTTATTGGTACAGTAGGACTGTTTGTTTCTAATAATGATCCCGTTCTTACACTTATATCTCCTACATTTATTGGTATAGTGGGACTGTTTTTACTTCTGATGACCCTGTTCTGACACTCATATCCCATACATTTACTGGTATAGTAGGACTGTTTGTTTCTGTAATTATCCGGTTCTGACACTGATATCCCCTACATTTATTGGTATAGTAGGACTGTTTGTTTCTGTAATTATCCGGTTCTGACACTGATATCCCCTACATTTATTGGTACAGTAGGACTGTTTGTTTCTATTAAAGATCCTGTTCTGACACTGATATCCCCTACATTTATTGGTATAGTAGGACTGTTTGTTTCTGTAATGATCCCGTTCTTACACTTATATCTCCTACATTTATTGGTATAGTAGGACTGTTTGTTTCTGTTATTGCCCTGTTCTGACACTGATATCCATGACATTTATTGGTATAGTAGGACTGTTTGTTTCTATTAATGATCCCGTTCTTACACTTATATCTCCTACATTTATTGGTACAGTAGGACTGTATGTTTCTGTAATTATCCGGTTCTGACACTGATATCCCCGACATTTATTGGTACAGTAGGACTGTATGTTTCTATTAATGATCCAGTTGTTTCACTGATATCCCCTACATTTATTAGTATAGTAGGACTATTTGTTTCTGTTAATGATCCTGTCCTGACACGTATATCCCCTACATTTATTCCTATAGTAGGACTGTTTGCTTCTGCTGATGATTCTGTTCTGACACTGATATCCCCCTACATTTATTGCTATAGTAGGACTGTTTGCTTTTGGTGATGACCCTGTTCTGACACTGATATCCCCTACATTTATTGGTATAGTAGGACTGTTTGTTTCTGTTAATGATCCTGTTCTGACACTGATATCCCCTACATTTATTGGTATAGTAGGACTGTTTGTTTCTGTAATTATCCGGTTCTGACACTGATATCCCCTACATTTATTGGTATAGTAGGACTGTTTGTTTCTATTAATGATCCCGTTCTTACACTTATATCTCCTACATTTATTGGTATAGTAGGACTTTTTGTTTCTGCTGATGACCCTGTTCTGACACTGATATCCCCTACATTTATTGGTATAGTAGGACTGTTTGCTTCTGGTGATGACCTTGTTCTGACACTGATATCCCCTACATTTATTGGTATAGTAGGACTGTTTGTTTCTATTAATGATCCCGTTCTTACACTTATATCCCCTACATTTATTGGTATAGTAGGACTGTTTGTTTCTGTTATTATCCTGTTCTGACACTCATATCCCATACATTTACTGGTATAGTAGGACTGTTTGTTTCTGTAATTATCCGGTTCTGACACTGATATCCCCTACATTTATTGGTACAGTAGGACTGTTTGTTTCTATTAATGATCCCATTCTTACACTTATATCTCCTACATTTATTGGTATAGTAGGACTGTTTGTTTCTGTAATTATCCGGTTCTGACACTGATATCCCCTACATTTATTGGTATAGTAGGACTGTTTGTTTCTGTAATTATCCGGTTCTGACACTGATATCCCCTACATTTATTGGTACAGTAGGACTGTTTGTTTCTATTAATGATCCCGTTCTTACACTTATATCTCCTACATTTATTGGTATAGTAGGACTGTTTGTTTCTGTAATTATCCGGTTCTGACACTGATATCCCCTACATTTATTGGTATAGTAGGACTGTTTGCTTCTGGTGATCATCCTGTTCTGACACTGATACCCCGTATATTTATTGGTATAGTAGGACTGTTTGTTTCTGTAATTATCCGGTTCTGACACTGATATCCCCTACATTTATTGGTACAGTAGGACTGTTTGTTTCTGTAATTATCCGGTTCTGACACTGATATCCCCTACATTTATTGGTATAGTAGGACTGTTTGTTTCTGTAATTATCCGGTTCTGACACTGATATCCCCTACATTTATTGGTACAGTAGGACTGTTTGTTTCTATTAATGATCCCATTCTTACACTTATATCTCCTACATTTATTGGTATAGTAGGACTGTTTGTTTCTATTAATGATCCCGTTCTTACACTTATATCCCCTACATTTATTGGTATAGTAGGACTGTTTGTTTCTGTTATTGTCCTGTTCTTTCACTGATATCCCCTACATTTATTGGTATAGTGGGACTGTTTGTTTCTGTTAATGATCCTGTTCTGACACGTATATCCCCTACAATTGTTGGTATAGTAGGACTGTTTGTTTCTGTAATTATCCTGTTCTGACACTGATATCCCCTACATTTATTGGTACAGTAGGACTGTTTGTTTCTGTAATTATCCGGTTCTGACACTGATATCCCCTACATTTATTGGTATAGTAGGACTGTTTGTTTCTATTAATGATCCCGTTCTTACACTTATATCTCCTACATTTATTGATATAGTGGGACGGTTTGTTTCTGTAATTATCCGGTTCTGACACTGATATCCCCTACATTTATTGGTATAGTAGGACTGTTTGTTTCTGTAATTATCCGGTTCTGACACTGATATCCCCTACATTTATTGGTATAGTAGGACTGTTTGTTTCTGTTAATGATCCTGTTCTGACACGTATATCCCCTACAATTGTTGGTATAGTAAGACTGTTTGTTACTGTTAATGATCCTCATCTGACACTGATATCCCCTACATTTATTGGTATAGTAGGACTGTTTGTTTCTGTCAATGACCCTGTTCTGACACTGATATCCCCTACATTTACTGGTATAGTAGGACTGTATGTTTCTATTAATGATCCTGTTCTGACACTGATATCCCCTACATTTATTGGTATAGTAGGACTGTTTGTTTCTGTTAATGATCCTCATCTGACACTGATATCTCCTACATTTATTGGTATAGTAGGACTGTTTGTTTCTGTAATTATCCGGTTCTGACACTGATATCCCTACATTTATTGGTACAGTAGGACTGTTTGTTTCTGTAATTATCCGGTTCTTACACTTATATCTCCTACATTTATTGGTATAGTAGGACTGTTTGTTTCTGTAATTATCCGGTTTTGACACTGATATCCCCTACATTTATTGGTACAGTAGGACTGTTTGTTTCTATTAATGATCCCGTTCTTACACTTATATCTCCTACATTTATTGGTATAGTAGGACTGTTTGTTTCTGTAATTATCCGGTTCTGACACTGATATCCCCTACATTTATTGGTACAGTAGGACTGTTTGTTTCTATTAATGATCCCTGTTCTGACACTGATATCCCCTACATTTATTCCTATAGTAGACTCTTTGCTTCTGGTGATCATCCTGTTCTGACACTAATACCCTGTATATTTATTGGTGTAGTAGGACAGTTTGTTTCTGTTAATAACCCTGTTCTGATACTGATACCCCCTACATTTATTGGTATAGTAGGACTGTTTGTTTCTGTTATGATCCTGTTCTGACACTGATATCCCCTACATTTATTGGTATAGTAGGACTGTTTGTTTCTATTAATGATCCTGTTCTGACACTGATATCCCTACATTTATTGGTATAGTAGGACTGTTTGCTTCTGCTGATGATTCTGTTCTGACACTGATAACACTACATTTATAGGTGTAGTAGGACTGTATGTTTCTATTAATGATCCTGTTCTGACACTGATATCCCTACATTTATTGGTATAGTAGGACTGTTTGTTTCTGTTATTGTCCTGTTCTGACACTGATATCCCCGACATTTATTGGTACAGTAGGACTGTTTGTTTCTATTAATGATCCCGTTCTTACATTTATATCCCCTACATTTATTGGTATAGTAGGACTGTTTGTTTCTGCTGATGATCCTGTTCTGACACTGATATCCCCTACATTTATAGGTATAGTAGGACTGTTTGTTTCTGTTAATGATAATGTTCTGACAATGTCATCCCCTACATTTATTGGTACAGTTGGACTGCTTGTTTCTATTAATGACCCTGTTCTGACATTGATACCACCTACATGTTGGTATAGTAGAAGTGTTTGTTTCTGTTAATGTCCCTGTTCTGACACTGATATTCTCTAAATTTATTGGTATAGTAGGACTGTTTGTTTCTGTTAATGATCCTGTTCTGACACTGATACCCCCTACATTTATTGGTGTAGTAAGACTGTTTGTTTCTGCTGATGACCACGTTCTGACAATGATACCCCTACATTTATTGGTATAGTAGGACTGTTTGTTTCTGTTAATGATCCTGTTCTGACACTGATATCCCCTACATTTATTGGTATAGTAGGACTGTTTGTTTCTGTTAATGATCCTGTTCTCACACTGATACCCCCTACATTTATTGGTATAGTAGGACTGTCTGATTCTGCTAATGACCCTGTTCTGTGACTGAAAACCCTACATTTATTGGTATAGTAGGACTGTTTGTTTCTATTAATCATCCTGTTCTGACACTGATACCCTACATTCATTGGTGTTGTAGGACTTTTTGTTTCTGTAATTATCCGGTTCTTACACTGATATCCCCTACATTTATTTGTACAGTAGGACTGTTTAATTCTATTAATGATCCTGTTCTTACACTTATATCTCCTACATTTATTGATATAGTGGGACGGTTTGTTTCTGTTAATCACCCTGTTCTGACACTGATACCCTACATTTATTGGTATAGTAGGACTGTTTGTTTCTGTTAATCTTCTTGCTCTGACACTGACAACCCTACATTTATTGGTATAGTAGGACTGTTTGTTTCTGTAATTATCCGGTTCTGACACTGATATCCCCTACATTTATTGGTATAGTGGGACTGTTTGTTTCTGTTATTATCCGGTTCTGACACTGATATCCCCTACATTTATTGGTATAGTGGGACTGTTTTTACTTCTGATGACCCTGTTCTGACACTCATATCCCATACATTTACTGGTATAGTAGGACTGTTTGTTTCTGTTAATGATCCTGTTCTGAAACCGATATCCCCTACATTTATTGGTATAGTAGGACTGTTTGTTTCTGTTAATGATCCTGTTCTGACACTTATATCCCCTACAATTGTTGGTATAGTAAGACTGTTTGTTACTGTTAATGATCCTCATCTGACACTGATATCTCCTACATTTATTGGTATAGTAGGACTTTTTGTTTCTGTTAATGATCCTATTCTGACACTGATATCCCCTGCATTTATTGGTATAGTAGGACTGTTTGTTTCTCCTGATGACCCTGTTCTGACACTGATATCCCCTACATTTATTGGTATAGTAGGACTGTTTGTTTCTGTAATTATCCGGTTCTGACACTGATATCCCCTACATTTATTGGTACAGTAGGACTGTTTGTTTCTATTAATGATCCCATTCTTACACTTATATCTCCTACATTTATTGGTATAGTAGGACTGTTTGTTTCTAATGATGACCCTGTTCTGACACTGATATCCCCTACATTTATTGGTATAGTAGGACTGTTTGTTTCTGTAATTATCCAGTTCTGACACTGATATCCCCTACATTTATTGGTATAGTAGGACTGTTTGTTTCTGTTAATGATCCTGTTCTGACACTGATATCCCCTACATTTATTGGTATAGTAGGACTGTTTGTTTCTGTTAATGATCCTGTTCTGACACTGATACCCCTTACATTTATTGCTATAGTAGGACTGTTTGCTTCTGTGATGACCCTGTTATGACACTGACAACCCTACATTTATTGGTAAAGTAGGACTGTATGTTTCTATTAATGATCCTGTTCTGACACTGATATCCCCTACATTTATTGGTATAGTAGGACTGTTTGTTTCTGTTAATGATCCTGTTCTGACACTGATATCCCCTACATTTTTTGGTATAGTAAGACTGTTTGTTACTGTTAATGATCCTCATCTGACACTGATATCCCCTACATTTATTGGTATAATAGGACTGTTTGTTTCTGTTAATGACCCTGTTCTGACACTGATATCCCCTACATTTATTGGTATAGTAGGACTGTTTGTTTCTGTAATTATCCGGTTCTGACACTGATATCCCCTACATTTATTGGTATAGTGGGACTGTTTTTACTTCTGATGACCCTGTTCTGACACTCATATCCCATACATTTACTGGTATAGTAGGACTGTTTGTTTCTGTTAATGATCCTGTTCTGAAACCGATATCCCCTACATTTATTGGTATAGTAGGACTGTTTGTTTCTGTTAATGATCCTGTTCTGACACTTATATCCCCTACAATTGTTGGTATAGTAAGACTGTTTGTTACTGTTAATGATCCTCATCTGACACTGATATCTCCTACATTTATTGGTATAGTAGGACTTTTTCTTTCAGCTGATGACCCTGTCCTGACCCTGATATCCCCTTTATTTATTTGTATAGTAGGACTGTATGTTTCTGCTAATGATCCTGTTCTGACACTGATATCCCCTACATTTATTGGTATAGTAGGACTGTTTGTTTCTGTAATTATCCGGTTCTGACACTGATATCCCCTACATTTATTGGTACAGTAGGACTGTTTGTTTCTATTAATGATCCCATTCTTACACTTATATCTCCTACATTTATTGGTATAGTAGGACTGTTTGTTTCTGTAATTATCCGGTTCTGACACTGATATCCCCTACATTTATTGGTATAGTAGGACTGTTTGTTTCTATTAATGATCCCGTTCTTACACTTATATCTCCTACATTTATTGGTATAGTAGGACTGTTTGTTTCTGTAATTATCCGGTTCTGACACTGATATCCCTGACATTTATTGGTATAGTAGGACAGTTTGTTTCTGTTAATATCCCTGTTCTGATACTGATACCCCCTACATTTATTGGTATAGTAGGACTTTTTGTTTCTGTTAATGATCCTATTCTGACACTGATATCCCCTACATTTACTGGTATAGTAGGACTGTATGTTTCTATTAATGACCCTGTTCTGACACTGATATCCCCTACATTTACTGGTATAGTAGGACTGTATGTTTCTATTAATGACCCTGTTCTGACACTAATATCCCCTACATTTATTGGTACAGTAGGACTGTTTGTTTCTGTTAATGATCCTGTTCTGAAACCGATATCCCCTACATTTATTGGTACAGTAGGACTGTTTGTTTCTGTTATTGTCCTGTTCTGACACTGATATCCCCGACATTTATTGGTACAGTAGGACTGTTTGTTTCTATTAATGATCCCATTCTTACACTTATATCTCCTACATTTATTGGTATAGTAGGACTGTTTGTTTCTGTAATTATCCGGTTCTGACACTGATATCTCCTACATTTATTGGTATAGTAGGACTGTTTGTTTCTGTAATTATCCGGTTCTGACACTGATATCCCCTACATTTATTGGTACAGTAGGACTGTTTGTTTCTGTTATTGTCCTGTTCTGACACTTATATCCCCTACATTTATTGGTATAGTGGGACTGTTTTTTCTTCTGATGACCCTGTTCTGACACTGATATCCCCTACATTTATTGGTATAGTAGGACTGTTTGTTTCTGTAATTATCCGGTTCTGACACTGATATCCCTACATTTATTGGTATAGTAGGACTGTTTGTTTCTATTAATCATCCCGTTCTTACACTTATATCCCCTACATTTATTGGTATAGTGGGACTGTTTTTCTTCTGATGACCCTGTTCTGACACTGATATCCCCTACATTTATTGGTATAGTAGGACTGTTTGTTTCTGTAATTATCCGGTTCTGACACTGATATCCCCTACATTTATTGGTACAGTAGGACTGTTTGTTTCTATTAATGATCCCGTTCTTACACTTATATCCCCTACATTTATTGGTATAGTAGGACTGTTTGTTTCTGTTAATGATCCTGTTCTGACACTGATATCCCCTACATTTATTGGTATAGTAGGACTGTTTGTTTCTGTTAATGATCCTGTTCTGACACTGATATCCCCTACATTTATTGGTATAGTAGGACTGTTTGTTTCTGTAATTATCCGGTTCTGACACTCATATCCCATACATTTATTGGTATAGTAGGACTGTTATGACCCTGTTCTGACATTGATATCCCCTACATTTATTGGTATAGTAGGACTGTATGTTTCTATTAAAGATCCTGTTCTGACACTGATATCCGCTACATTTATTGGTGTAGTAGGACTGTATGTTTCTATTAAAGATCCTGTACTGACAATGATATCCCCTACATTTATTGGTACAGTAGGACTGTATGTTTCTGTAATTATCCGGTTCTGACACTGATATCCCCGACATTTATTGGTACAGTAGGACTGTTTGTTTCTATTAATGATCCCGTTCTTACACTTATATCTCCTACATATATTGGTATAGTAGGACTTTTTGTTTCTGTTAATGATACTCTTGTAACTCTGATATCCCCTACATTTATTCCTATAGTAGGACTGTTTGCTTCTGGTGATCATCCTGTTCTGACACTGATATCCCCTACATTTATTGGTATAGTAGGACTGTTTGTTTCTGTTAATGATCCTGTTCTGACACTGATATCCCCTACATTTATTCCTATAGTAGGACTGTTTGCTTCTGGTGATCATCCTGTTCTGACACTAATACCCTGTATATTTATTGGTGTAGTAGGACAGTTTGTTTCTGTTAATAACCCTGTTCTGATACTGATACCCCCTACATTTATTGGTATAGTAGGACTTTTTGTTTCTGTTAATGATCCTATTCTGACACTGATATCCCCTGCATTTATTGGTATAGTAGGACTGTTTGTTTCTGTTAATGATCCTGTTCTGACACTGATACCCCCTACATTTATTGGTATAGTAGGACTTTTTGTTTCTGTTAATGATCCTATTCTGACACTGATATCCCCTGCATTTATTGGTATAGTAGGACTGTTTGTTTCTCCTGATGACCCTGTTCTGACACTGATATCCCCTACATTTATTGGTATAGTAGGACTGTTTGTTTCTGTTATTGTCCTGTTCTTTCACTGATACCCCCTACATTTATTGGTACAGTAGGACTGTTTGTTTCTATTAATGACCCTGTTCTGACACTGATACCACCTACATTTGTTGGTATAGTAGGAGTATTTGTTTCTGTTAATGTCCCTGTTCTGACACTGATACCCTACATTGATTGGTGTTGTAGGACTGTTTGTTTCTGTTAATGATCCTGTTCTGACACTGATATCCCCTACATTTATTGGTATAGTAGGACTGTTTGTTTCTGCTGATGACCCTGTTCTGACACTGATATCCCCTACATTTACTGGTATAGTAGGACTGTATGTTTCTATTAATGATCCTGTTCTGACACTGATATCCCCTACATTTATTGGTATAGTAGGACTGTTTGTTTCTGTAATTATCCGGTTCTGACACTGATATCCCCTACATTTATTGGTATAGTGGGACTGTTTTTACTTCTGATGACCCTGTTCTGACACTGATATCCCCTACATTTATTGGTATAGTAGGACTGTTTGTTTCTGTTAATGATCCTGTTCTGACACTGATATCCCCTACATTTATTGGTATAGTAGGACTGTTTGTTTCTGTTAATGATCCTGTTCTGACACTGATATCCCCTACATTTATTGGTATAGTAGCAATGTTTGTTTCTGTTAATTTTCTGGTTCTGACACTGATATCCCCTACATTTATTGGTATAGTAGGACTGTTTGTTTCTGTTAATGATCCTGTTCTGACACTGATATCCCCTACATTTATTGGTATAGTAGGACTGTTTGTTTCTGCTGATGACCCTGTTCTGACACTGATATCCCCTACATTTATTGGTATAGTAGGACTGTTTGTTTCTGTTAATGATCCTGTTCTGACACTGATACCCCTACATTTATTGGTATAGTAGGACTGTTTGTTTCTGTTAATGTCCCTGTTCTGACACTGATATTCCCTACATTTATTGGTATAGTAGGACTGTTTGTTTCTGTTAATGATCCTGTTCTGACACTGATACCCCCTACATTTATTGGTATAGTAGGACTGTTTGTTTCTGCTGATGACCCTGTTCTGACACTGATATCCCCTGCATTTATTGGTACAGTTGGACTGTTTGTTTCTATTAATGACCCTGTTCTGACACTGATAACACCTACATTTGTTGGTATAGTAGGAGTGTTTGTTTCTGATAATCGTCCTGTTCTGTCAGTGATACTCCCTACATTTACTGTTGTAGTAGGACTGTTTGTTTCTGTTAATGATCATGTTCTGACTCTGATACCTCTACATTTATTGATATAGTAGGACTGTTTGTTTCTGCTGATGACTCTGATCTGACACTGATAACCCCTACATATATTGGGATAGTAGGACTGTTTGTTTCTATTAATGTCCCTGTTCTGACACTGATATTCCCTAAGTTTATTGGTATAGTAGGACTGTTTGTTTCTCTTAATCATCCTGTTCTGACACTGATACCCCCTACATTTATTGGTATAGTAGGTCTGTTTGTTTCTGCTGATGTCTCTGTTCTAACACTGATATTCCCTACATTTATTCGTATAGGAGGACTGTTTGTTTCTGCTGGTGACCCTGTTCTGATAATGATAACCCCTATATTTATTGGTATAGTAGGACTGTTTGTTTCTCCTGATTACCCTGTTTTGACTCTGATATCATCCTACATTTATTGGTGTAGTAACACTGTTTGTTTCTGTTAATGATCACGTTCAGACACTGATATCCCCTACATTTATTGGTATAGTAGGACTGTTTGTTTCTGTTAATGATCCTGTTCTGACACTGATATCCCCTACATTTATTGGTATAGTAGGACTGTTTGTTTCTGTTAATGATCCTGTTCTGACACTGATACCCCCTACATTTATTGGTATAGTAGGACTTTTTGTTTCTGTTAATGATCCTATTCTGACACTGATATCCCCTGCATTTATTGGTATAGTAGGACTGTTTGTTTCTCCTGATGACCCTGTTCTGACACTGATATCCCCTACATTTATTGGTATAGTAGGACTGTTTGTTTCTGTTAATGATCCTGTTCTGACACTGATATCCCCTACATTTATTGGTATAGTAGGACTGTTTGTTTCTGTAATTATCCGGTTCTGACACTGATATCCCCTACATTTATTGGTATAGTAGGACTGTTTGTTTCTGTTAATGATCCTGTTCTGACACTGATATCCCCTACATTTATTGGTATAGTAGGACTGTTTGTTTCTGTTATTGTCCTGTTCTGACACTGATATCCCCTACATTTATTGGTATAGTAGGACTGTTTGTTTCTGTTAATCATCCTGTTCTCACACTGATACCCCCTACATTTATTGGTATAGTAGGACTGTTTGTTTCTGTTAATCATCCTGTTCTGACACTGATACCCTACATTGATTGGTGTTGTAGGACTGTTTGTTTCTGTTAATGATCCTGTCTTGACACTGATATCCCTTACATTTGTTACTATAGTAGGAGTGTTTGTTTCTCCTGATGATCCTGTTCTGATACTGATATCACCTACATTTATTGGAATAGTAGGACTGTTTGTTTCGCTTAATGTTCCTGTTCTGACACTGATATCCCCTACATGTACTGGTATAGTAGGACTTTTTGCTTCTGCTGATGACCCTTTTCTGACACTGATATCCCCTACATTTATTGGTATAGTAGGACTGTTTGTTTCTATTATTGTCCCAGTTTTGACACAAAGATTCCCTACATTTATTGGTGTTGTAGGACTGTTTGTTTCTGTTAATCATCCTTTTCTGATACTGATACCCCTACATTTATTGGTATAGTTGGAATGTTTGTTTCTGCTGATGACCCTGTTCTGACTCTGATATCCCCTACATTTATTGGTATAGTAGGACTGTTTGTTTCTGTTAATGTTCCTGTTCTGACACTAATATCCCCTACATTTATTGGTATAATAGGACTGTTAGTTTCTGTTAATGTTCCTGTTCTGACACTGATATCCCCTATAAGTATTGGTTTACTAGGACTGTTTGCTTCTGGTGATGACCCTGTTCTGGCACTGGTATCCCCTGTATTTATTGGTAAGGTTGGACTATTTGTTTTTGTTAATGACCCTGTTCTGACACTGATAACACCTACATTTATTGGTATAGTAGGAGTGTTTGTTTCTGTTAATCATCCTGTTCTGCCAATGATTCTCCCTACATTTATTGGTGGAGTAGGACTGTTTGTTTCTGTTAATGATCCTCTTCTGACACTGATATCCCCATACATATATTGTTATAGTAAGAGTGTTTGTTTCTGTTAATGTCTCTGTTCTGACACTGATATTCCCTAAATTTATTGGTTTAGTAGAATTGTTTCTTTCTGTTAATGATCCTGTTCTGACACTGATACCCCCTACATTTATTGGTGTAGTAGCAATGTTTGTTTCTGTTAATAATCCTGCTCTGACACTGATATCCCCTGCATTATTGGTATAGTAGGACTGTTTGTTTGGAGTAAGTCTTCGTTACATGATCGAAGATTACAAATGTTAGAATAGGGTTGTAGAAGATTTTTTATGGAAGGTACGTTGTCAGGATTGTGCATTGTTTTGTCAGTCATTATTAATTGGTTATAATTAATATCATGAGATAGTTCCAACCAAGAAAGATTTTGAGGCATTGACAGTGTTGGGTTGAATGTGTGGAATCTGTTGTAAATTTGGCAGTCCTATTGTAACATGATCCTAATTTACTTAGTTCTGACATTTTGAGGTTGGTAAGTATGGAGGATGCATATAAGAGTGGGGAGAGAAGGTGGGTTCTAGCTATGGCTATTCTTTCAGTGTCTGTTAAGAATGTTTTGTTTCTATACATTGTTCCCATTTTCTTGTGTTAGAAATGTGTATGTCATATGTGAATACCTCAAAATGGGTTAAAGACTGTGCAGCTGAAGCTCTGGATGCAGCAGACCTGTAACTAGACTATGTTACTCAATTTTAAGGTTAAGAAGACAGTAAAACAACTCACAAGGAAGCACAGATTAATCACTTATAGTCAAAAGAGCAGAACTTGCAGTATGAAGAAATACAGTTAAACAGCAACACAATGCAGTAAAATGCAGTCCAACAGTAATGAAAAGCAGTACACAGCAATAAATATAGTTAATCAGTAGATTGCTTTAAAACAGTATCTCATAATCACAACAGTATCAGACAACACAAATAAGGCAGCAATTCAGTAGAATACTGTCATCAATTTAATGCAGCTACTAACAAGCAGTAATAAATATGGCAAACTAACTGCAGCTGAACTCCTAAGCACAAGCAGTAAAATGAAGTAGGAAGAGGTACAGTTTATTTCTTTCTTTCTTTATTTATTTTAGTAGAAAGTGAGGAGACAGAATGACAGAAGATAATAAGATAATTCAAGGTTGAAAAACTAAAGGGTGGGCCTTTACAAAGTTCTCAATATAAACAGTAGAATGAGCTGATGTAATGTGACTGGGGTAAGTGTCCAGTATCATCTTTATACTAGAAGCAGCAACTCAAAGCCACCAAGCTTTAAGATCACAACAGCAGCTGGGAGGGTGAATGGGATCTGAAAAAAAAGTTGCACAGATTAAACAGCTATGGAGTAAAACAGAAGTGCAGAAAACAGTTGAAAATAAGCACTTATCGTTTTCCAATATCACAACAGAGCAATGGCAGAACACCTATCTCACTGCAGCTTTGAACAACTTGAGCAAACAAGTACAAACTGGTTTAAAACACTGGCTATTAAAGGCAGAGAAACAGAAACCAGCCAAATTATCCAGTCAAAATAACACAGCATTGCAGGACTGCTTCTACCTAGATCAAACCAGATGGATTCTCTCTTCCACAAAGAAACAGCTAGGCCTCTCTAGACAAAATATTTCATTACAAGCTCCAAAGGTTACAAACAGTAACAGATATTCTGCTCTAACAGGCAACAAAACAGAGACTATAGGTCACAAACAGTAACAGATATTCTGCTCTAACAGGCAACAAAACAGAGACTAAAAAAATATGGCACAGATTAAACATATGTGCAGTAAAACAGAAGTGCAGAAAACAGTTGAAAATATGCACTTATCTTTTTCCAATATCATACAGTATCACCTCACAGCAACAGGTTCTCTGGTTTGATTCTCAGCTGGGGTGCCTTCTGTGTGGAATCTGCATGTTCACCCTGTGTTTGTGTGGGTTTACACTGGATGCTCTGGTTCCCTCCCACATTCCAAAGACATGCATCTGGAGCATTTCTCCCCAGACCTCTTCTGAAAATGGGGTCTGTCCCAGTCAAACTTTCCTGGTAAACAAATCATAAATAAATATTTGGAAACTCACAGACCCAGATGCAGTACCTAACATCTGGTTAAAAGTATTAACATCTTTACATGAAGATTTAGCCATGAGTAAGAACTATTTATATGGGCATCCTGAATAAACACCAACCTGGATAACAACAGGAAAAACAATACTTCTACTTAAGAGTGGACCTGTAAGCTATCATAAAAACTATAGACCAGTAACTTGCCTTCTGACAATCTATAAATTATGCACTGAAATTGATGCTAACAGAGTTCATAGTTATTTAAAAGAAAAAAATTAATCATGGCAATAGAACAAAAGGGTAACAAAAGAAAGTCATGTGGAACATTTGTTGTTAAATAAAGTCATAAAAGAGAACTATGAAAAAATGGGAAGAATCAAAATACAGCATGGATAGACTACAAAAAAGCATTTGACAGTATCCCACATTCATAGATGAAAGAGTGCTTAAAAATGTATAAAATACACCCTATAGTGATTGATTACATTACAGATGCCATGAAACAGTGGCAAATCACTTTGCAGTTCATAGGACCATAGGAAGTTACTAGATAATTGGTCTTGATGCCCTTACAAGCCTAGCCAAGAATTTTGCCCATGTTCTGACAAGTCAGCATCCAATGCCCCTGTCCAGCAAGGACACAGGTAGAATCCCAGGGGTACATTTTCTGTTCCCCATCCAGTTATCCAGGTTGTGCTTAAAAAGGGTTAATGAATTACTCTGCTTGACATGGGGAGGGAGTCTATTCTATGGAAGGGGGAGTCTCTAGGACACACATCTGTCCTGCCAACAAGTCCTATTGATACCACTGACCAGGATGAGGTCAGGCATGCAGGTTACTCGAGTGGAGCTTGACGTGCGGATACATAGCAGTCCCATCAAGGCGGGGTCTGAGATTGCTTTGTATATCAGATAGAGGTCACCTCTGAGAAGTCTGTATGAGACTGAGTAGAGGGACAGGGCTTTTATAGGCTATCTGTGCAGGGTAGATGTTTGAGGCCCTGGATTTTCCTGGTGAGGAACCTTTGTGGTCTCTCCAGCTGCAGCATGTGCTTTGTGAGATACATGCAGAAAGGGGCATTGTACTCAATAATAGGTCTTATAAGGGAAGAATACAGAGCTGTTATGACCTCCTTGTCCATGGATGAGATACCCTTACTAATGAAGTGGGCCACCTAGAAATCTTTCCATACAATGGAGGCAACATGGTAGTCAAAAGTTAGTTTGCTATCAACCAGGGTGCCCAAGTCCTTCACAACTGATTGAGTGCTTAAGACCTTGTTATATCCCAAGCAACAGAGCCCCCAAGACTAATCCATGGGGTATACCACTCATAATAGGTCTACTGCTTGAGGTGGCTTCAACTATTTTGACTAGGTGAGTTTTATCAGTGAGCCAGTTTGCTACCCATCTGGTAACACGTGAATTTATGCTTAGCTGACAGAGTTTATCTATTATCTATTATACCTGAGTGGGGAATAGTATCAAAGGCTTTGACCAGGTCAAGGTAGGTGGTGTACATCATCTTCCCCTCATCTATGGGGTTGGTGACTGTCTCAAAGAAGTCAACCAAATTTGAGAGGCATGACCTCCCTGAAAAATTAATTATCAAGGTGTTGCTTACTGTGATGGATCCATAGTCTTCTTAAGACACTCAGGTCTTACTGGCTGGATTCTGCTGAAATCAAAGTCTAGTTATAATTGCATTCACAGTCTGTTGCCCACAGAAACTTGCAGAATATACACTGATGCAGCACCAGACTCTGTCACTTTATAAGCAGTAATTAATAAATAACTTTTTATAACAAACCACATGGACTACTGTTGCAGCTTTAGTTACACTGTGCCACATACTACTGTTGCAGCTTTAGTTACACTGTACCACATGGACTACTGTTGCAGCTTTAGTTACACTGTGCCACATACTACTGTTGCAGCTTTAGTTACACTGTACCACACAGACTACTGTTGCAGCTTTAGTTACACTGTGCCATGTACTACTGTTGCAGCATTAGTTACACTGTACCACACGGACTAATGTTGCAGCTTTAGTTACCCTGTGCCACGTACTACTGTTGCAGCTTTAGTTACATTGTACCACACGGACTACTATTGCAGGTTTAGTTACACTGTACCACTTTTTACTTATTGTTCAGCATAAATGATGTGAGAAGTGTAACATACACAAATACCTCCAACACTGTTATCTGCTATAGTCTCTTTATAGTGGTTTTAAATCCTGTTTTTCTCCTTGGTATTCTATTTTGGTCTTTATATGAAAGCATCTGTTTGCTGGTATTTGCAGAAAAATATGTTTTCATCCTGTAGAGAAATAATACTGGTACTGTCTTTTAAGGAAACATCTTGTCCAAATGCTGACTTGATGAAAGCATATCCATACAAACTTCCTTACTTAACAGTGTCATATGATAGAAACATGTACTGATTATTTTCCTTTTGTCCATTCTTTAAGGAAGCAGGTTAGCTCTATTGCTGACTATGTAAAATGCATAGATTCTTGCTGATTCTGTAGGAAACATGTCCATTAAGCAATTTCCTTACATTTCAAGCCACAGTCATTTAGTATGGATGCTAATCACATATTACTAAACACTATTTCTACATTTAAGCAAGTTTCATTTTATACCTTATTTATTTTGCATATTTGTAACAGAATTAATTTCAATCTTTTATTCAGTGTTAAATACACTCTAACACTCCCCTTGATGAAACCAAACTTTGTGGGATCAAGTGTTTGGAGGTTGCCAATGTCCTTGATAATGTCCTTGTTAATGAGATCCATGATAATCCATTTCATGGCCTTGCAGATCAGGCTAGTTAGGCTGATCGGTTTATAATTTCCTGGATCAGTGGATGCTCCATCTTTGTGCAAAGGGATGACAGTGGCTGTCCTCCATTTGGCTGGGACAAAGATGGTACTCAGGTTTTGGTTGAATAGGGTGCCTAATGGTGCTGCAAGTTCCTGCTGACGTTCATGTAGGATGCAGCCTGAGATGTTATCGAGTCCCATGGAGGCTGTATTTTTTGCCTTTGAGTGGGCAGTGATGACTTGCTCTTTACAGATAAGGGGAGGGGACAGGTGCTGGGGATGTCATGATTTACTGATGGGAAAGACAGAGGGTGACGTTTTCACTGAACCTCTCTGCCAGCAGGTTGACTACATCTACAGATTTTGTGTATGTGGGGTCCTTGACCACCAGTTCTGACCAGATCTGGATGCTTTGTTTGAGATTGCAGACATATGTGAAGAAGGCCTTATGATTGTCTTTAGTAGATGTGACTAGTTTGGACTTGAAATTTGCTTTGGAGGATTTCATTAGTACTCTTATTTTCTTATTCAGGCTAAGGAGACATTGCTTCCAGGTAGGCACCTTTTCCTTCTTGGTCCTGGACAGCAATTTCTTTCCATTTATTATAGAGTTTATTTATTGCAGATGTCCACCAGACAGGTTTTCTCTTCCTTGAGGATTTTGTCCTGTCTGGCATTCCTGACTCCATGCAGCTACAAAAATGCTTGTATAGTACTTTGGTGTAGGTTTGGACATATGTGCCTGTTCCTATGGAGGGGGGCTGTGAAGCTGTTTATAACTTGATAAATGACAAATTAATATTCCAAGGATAAAAATTCAAAAGGGATATCATGTTCTGTTGGTATGGTGGCATTATCCATGAAGACGGTAGAATGCTGCTCAATGATAAGCTCATACCTGCTTGTCACACATTCTGAGAGCTCAGTCATGTCTCTCTTCATACAGTCTGGGAGATACATTTTAGGTCATTTACATCCACATTCACTATAACTGAGTCATACTGGTACTTGAGATTTAGTGACCTAAGAACTTGCATGATGTGATGAATCTTGGTCCCTGACAGAGAAATAACTACTGTAAATGTCTCCTTATTCAGCCTGGTGAGAGGGACATCAGTATGTTTCACAATGTAGTCTCCTATGACCAAAATATTAGGTTGTGTGGTGCTATGCCTCATGGGCTTCATAGCTGAGGCACAACGAGATGTGGTTTTATGTGTTGTGGTGAGAGTTGTCTTATACAGGGACGTCAGGAGGCATATGCACTATACCGATTTCAGTACAACTGTTTTAGAAGGGGGTAGTTTTTTTGAAAAAAAAAATGTACGTACATATTTCTTTTTAAAGGGTGTTGGCTCCTGTAAGGAGGATACCAGCCAGTCGAAAGTGAGCTCACATCATGTCCGGCTGGCTGCGAGCAGGAAACTATCGCAAATGGATTATCACTTAGTTGGAAGGCAATCAATCCACAATTGAAGTAAGTGTGTGAATTATCACTGCAAGTGATGAACAGGTGTGTGTGTGTGTGTGTGTGTGTGTGTGTGTGTGTGTGTGTGTGTGTGTGTGTGTGTGTATGCCCCCACATAATACACCTGCTGGCTATAGGTGTTCAGGCTCAAACCCTGTACCTTTGCTTCAGGATAAGAAGAGCCTAAAGTCCCTAACCACCACCATTTCTGAACTTTGTTCAGATTTGCTTTCCTAATGGTTGTGCGCTATGGTGAGAACTGAGAACTGAAGTTGTATTTCTCCCATTATTGTTTTTGTTGTTTGTCCAGTTTTTTTGTGCTAAGGTGTGAAGTGAGAACTGAATTTGTATTCCCTCATTATTGGCTTTGTTTGTCCAGTTTTTTTGTGCTAAGAGGTTGAGAGCTATCTAAATGATAGCCATTAAGTTTGTCTTCCTATTTTTCAAACTGCTGATTTAGCATAGTGGTATATTGCACTGACTATAGTGCATATGGTTCTGGGTTCAAGACATGCATGGTGATAACACAGCATTTTATTCTAGCAACTTTCCAAAATTATACAAGCAGTGTTTAAAATGTGTCCCTGTTTTTTGGGCTTTTGTCCCCCCCCCCCAGTAAATGTTGGATTTTTCCAGATTTCGTGTGCTGCAAAGTTCAGAGATACAGCTGAGTGTCGACATTTTACAAGGAGCTGACAGCTGCAGGGGAACTTGGGTTTAGTGCTGCTTATGCTGAGTCTGCTTGTACTGTTAATAGCACAACAGGTAGTGTACTTGCTTTTGATGCAGAAGGCTGTGGGTTCTTCTCCCACAGTAGGTAGATGCATTGCTGATACTGTACTGTGTTGTAAAGGGGGGTGGATGCTGTAGTCCATTTTGGTGAAGATATCTAGTAGTAACTATGAACCTGTTATAAGTTTGCCATCCATTCCCTATTGCAATATTACTAGCGTATCATTGTTTTTAATGCAACATAGGCAATTTATTCCTCAAGGGCATCAGGCACATTATTTGTAGATGAAACCATGAAATATAAAGTTGTTTGATAGCAGCAGCCTCTTCATTAGTTGCATATTTCTCTAATGTGGAATTATGTAGATGGCTTTTACTAGTTCAGAGATTGTGCATATTTACTGATACTGGTGGACTGTAGAAGTTTGAGTAGACTTTTATGATGGAAGGTGTATCAAAGAGCACATGTATGTTTCATGTGCAAGGGGCCTATGATTTGAAAACAGCCTAAAGTTAATCTTTATCTGCCACTGGCAAAATGTATTTTCTTTGAATGTGGGTTTCAATGCTGTTTCAATGAATGTGAGTTTCAAGGGCAGAGAAGTTTTAATGCTAAGTCTAGTTTCATTGTGAGACTGCATTGCTTTGTTTAGCAGATATTTATTGGTGTTCGTGCTGTAAAATGCAAAATAAAACTTTTCTGGCAAATCATTTAGGAATGAAGTCACTAAATAATGACTGACGTTAAGTTTCAGACATCATAATCTTCAGAAAAATGCATGCTAAAGCAAGACCTGATAGTCTATCAACTGTCTTAAGTTTATACAAGGTCAATTTTTAGTACTGTTTGTATGTTCATAGGTTCATAGGTTCATAGGTTCATACTAGGCTATCTGCCCTAGGGCATTTATAAGCCTAGCCAGAGTGTGTGTGGCTTTCACCACCCCTTAGGATGAGAATACTATACCCATTAGTTTGCTGTGCCTCTGTCCAGCAGTGATACAGAGATGATTCCCGGGGTAAACCTACGATCTCCCATCCACTCGTCAAGATTTCTCTTGAACAGAGTCAGTGAGGGGCTCTGCCTCACATGGACTGGGATTCTGTTCCATAGTGTAGGGAGTCTCTGGGTGATGAATCTGTCCCTCCAGCACATCCTAGTTATATCTGTGTTGAGGTTTAAGTCTCTTGCTCTCGTGGCTCTGGTGGATTTGGATTTTTTGAGGTGGAGCATGTCCATTAATTCCGGGTTGGTCATGGCCTTGTATGTCAGGCACAGATCACCTCTGAGCAGACGGTATGCGACTGAATAGAGCTGGAGTTTCTTCAGTCGGGCATCGTATGACATATGTTTGAGGCCCTTTATCCTTTTGGTGAGGAACTTTTGGGGTCTTTCCAACTGCTGCAGGTGTCGGGTAAGGTACATTCTGAATGGGGCGTTGTACTCAATCATTGGTCTGATAAGTGAAGAGTACAGGGGTACAATGACCTCTCCTGATCTGGATGTGAATCCCTTCATGATCAGGTGGGCAATGTAGAAGGTCTTCCTAACCACTTTGGCAATGTGAGTGTCAAAAGAGAGGTTACTGTCAACTTGGGTCCCCAGGTCCCTGATAATTTCTTCCGTGTTTAATGGATTACCACTTATGTGGTAATTAGGGGTTACCTTGTTTTTCCCAAAGGGTATGACTATACATTTTTTGGCATTTAGCTTAAGGCCATGGCTCTGGCACCAGTTATCCATTTCTATGAGTCCTTTCTGGAGGATGTCTGTGTCTGATGGAGTGTCAATTATGGTGCCCAGTTTGCAGTCATCTGCAAATTTTGTCAGCCACAATCCCCCTATGTTTGCCTGCACTTCAGAAAATAAATGCCGAACAAGAGGGGGGCCCAGGACTGAGCACTGTGGGACACCGCTCGTGACCGGCTTAGAGTCTGACATGGCACCAGCAACTCTAACCCTGTGTGTTCTGTCCTTGAGTCAGTTTGCAACCCATCTTGTGACATATGGGTTTACATCTAAGCTGGTGAGCTTTTCTATGATGCCCAGTGGGGTATTGTGTCGAACGCTTTCGCTAGGTCAAGGTAGGCTGTGTGAACTGCCTTACCCTCATCAATGGCCTTAGTGACTGTTTCGAAAAAGTCAACCAAGTTCAAGAGGCAGGATCTGCCCTTGACAAAGCCAAATTGGGTAGGATCCAGTGTCTGTAGGTCCCCAATGTCTTTATTTATGAGTTCCATTATGATCCTCTCCATAGCTTTGCAGACAAGGCTCGTCAAGCTTATGGGGCGGTAATTTCTAGGGTCCGCAGAAGCACCGCCTTTGTGGAGTGGGACCACAGTTGATGTACGCCATTCTTTGGGTACGTATCCTGTAGTAAGGCTAAGATTAAACAGCAGCCTTATGTGTGGGTTTAGTTCCTCATTGAGTTCGTGTAGCACACAGCCGGGGACACCGTCCAGTCCCATTGATGCTGTGTTTTTGCTTTAGAGAGCAGCTCTCAACTGGGCATCTGAGATGTTTGGGAGGCTAGACTCTGGTTGGATAGATATTTCTCCTTTTTGTGGAGGGAGGGAAGAAATTTGCACTGAACCTGTCTGCCAGTATGTTGGCAATGTCTGTGGGTTCAGTGATGTTTTTATCATTTTGGACTAATTCTGAGCATATCTGGGAGTTTCCACCCAGGTTGCTAACATAGCTAAAGAAGGCTTTATGATTGTCTTTTGTGTCATTAGCGATTTTTCTCTCAAAGTTGGCCTTGGATGATTTTATGAGTGATCGTAGTTTTTTGCTAGTATTGATCAGAGATGCCTTCCCATTTAGGGATTTTGCTCTGTCATGTAGTAGCTTTCTCCTCTTGTTGTAGAGTTTGTTTATGGCTGGAGTCCACCAGACTGGGCGCCTGCCTTTGGTGGAAAGGGTCTTGATTTTATTAGGGATTGCTTGATCCATACATTCCTGGAGGTGCTCGTAGAAGGCATTTGTAAGGGTTTCAGCAGCATGGGTTGTGGTTTCCACTGGCTCGGGGGCCTTGAAGGATACCACTCCAGTCTTAAGAAGTGTGAAGTTTGCTTTTGAGAAGTTCTTCACTGTGGTCTTTTTTGCTGGGGGTGGGGGCGGGATCAGGATCTCCAGTGAGATTAATTTATGGTCTGATCTCACCAATGAGGGATATACTTCCGGTGTGGAGCATTTTGTCCCCATGTTTGTGATGATCAGGTCTAGTATATTTTCTCCTCTTGTGGGAATGGTGACTAGTTGTTCCATAGCATTTGAGTTTATGAACTCAAGGAACCTTTGGGCTAGGGTGTTGGGGCTTGAGTAATGTTGGAACCAAAAAAAAACCACAACGCTGAAACATCAAAAATGAATAAACCACTTTCTCCTGCAGAGGCAATAATTCCAATAGCAAAGTATAAAAAGTTATTTTTATTCCACACGATACAAGAAGTTTAAAACAAGAGAAGATGAGCTAGCCGCCGTAGGTTCATTCAGGCTTTATCAGAATCAACGTTGTTACTTGAGTAATGTTCCCAGTCAATGTTTGCGTAGTTGAAGTCACCCAATACGATGATGTTTGGAGACACATTCATACTCTCCAATGTCTTCAGGAAGGCTGTGTGGGTTTCCTGAGTTTGAGAAGGTGGTCTGTAGCATGTTACAAACTGTTGGGCAGTTTTACCTATGGTTAATTGCACCTGGATGGTCACCGATGCTTCGTGCATTGCCACTAACCTGGAGGTGTGGGTATCCTTTATGAATATGGATACTCCCCTCCTTTTGTGGTTCGGTCCGGATTTTGGGGCGGAATGCATGATATGAGGTATAACCTGATAGTGCTGGGGTGCTCTCAGGAGCCTTGAACCAGGTTTCAGTCACAGCACAGACATCAATGTTCTCCATACTGAGGAGGGCTTCGAGGGCATGCATCTTGAGGTTTAGACTTCTGGCATTGAGCAGTATTACCCTTAGTTTTTCTCCATTTTTGTTTTCTAGGGCGGTAGGTTTATCATTTGTGCCTTGCCTAAAAGGCACTATGGGGTGGCAAGAGCCTTTGCCAATATCCGGAAGCCCAGGGGTGACAGGTGCAAGCCATCCCTTGCGAAGCAGCGTGGCTTGACAAGCATGTCATCCCAGGCAGACAGACATTGGATCCCCTTAGAATGACACCAGTAATTAAGCCAATTATTAAAGCTGATCATTTTGTCTCTGTATTGTGGCATCATTCTTGGTGAGGGTAGGATACTGCTCAGGGTCAGCGTCATACTGGCCTGGGCTACATAATCTGAGAGCTCCTCTATGTCTCTTTTCATGTAGTCCAGGGAGGTACGTCTCAGGTCGTTCACACCAGCATGGATAATGACTGAGTCATACTTGTACTTGCTGTGGAGTGACCTGAGTGCTTGTGTTATGTTGCGGATTCTAGCGCCTGACAGGCAGCTTACTGTGATCTTTTCCTTGTTCAGTCTGGTGAGTGGGACATCAGTGTGTCTGACTATGGAGTCACCTATAACAAGTGTGTCTGGCATTGTGTTTGGCCTTAAGGGCTGTGACTGTTTAGCACACTGACTTTGAGAACTATGTGTTGCATGTCTTATGTCTTGAGGTGGCAGTTGCTTGGGTGTCTGCTTTGGAGGCCTCTGTAGTTTTGGTAGATTTTTGATCAGTGCCTCCGAGTATGTCTTTGTGTGTTTATGTGTTTGTTTTGCAGTTGTGATAGTTCTATGTGAAACTGGGTTTGTGGTGTGCATGGTTTCCTTCTCCTCCTGTTTGGTCTTGCCAGTCCTGAGTTGAGAGAGCACAGCCTCCAGTTTGGCTATATAGTTGCATCTCTCACATGTATTTGTGTTTTGTGGGAGAAGGAGTGGGTTGTCTGTGTACATGAGGCAATTGTAACATTGCCTCAAGATGCCCAGATTCACCAGCTGAACAGGAGAGGACGCTAGCAACTGACCCTTCGACATGCTAGAAAAAGTGAAAAAGTTTGCTGTGTAACTGAGTCAGAAGGGACCTATAGGGAAATGGGTACTCAAGGGGATTCTAGGCTAATGTAGTACTTTGTTTAGTATACAAGTACTTTACCTGTATAAAAATGCTTTAGGAGCAAGTGCTGAGCTTTACCTATATAAAAATGCTTTAGGAGCAAGTGCTGAGCTTTTGAGATAGAGAATAGACTGTTTAGATTGCAAGTAGAGAAGTTCTAAGGGAAAAATTGAAAAGCAGACTTTACGGAGCCAGAAATAGTTTAACCTTGTTTAACCGGCTGCCCGATGGTGCTCTATGGGCAACTCTGCTAAATCACGCGAAGCGCTAAAGCGGGCTTTATAGCAGGGGGTTGAAAAGAGCTAGGAATTGACCCAAAATGGCCAATAGACTACAAGTTTCTGGCTGGAACCACTGCTCTAGGGACAAATAGGCTGCTCAGTGCTCCCCACTCCCACTGGTGAACAAAGAAGCTTCCCTTTATCCAAATAAGGATACGGAATAGCACAGGAACCAAGCCAAAGCCCAGAGATCAGCAAACTCTGAAGACTGGACTATTCTAGTTCAGTAAGGCTGGAAAACAAGATTTTTTTTTTTTTTGCTGCAGAAAACAGAGGAAAAACAGACAGTAAATGCTATAAATGCTTTTAAACGGCTAGCGCACTTGAGTGTGTTAGCCTACAGGTAAAATTAAACAACAAATAACTTTTTTAAAAGTGCAAAACAGTTAATCAGCACAAAAACAGATTAAATAGAATGCAGAGCTGTATAGACAGGTGAAAATGCAGTCGCTAAGCAGTAAATAATCAAAAAGACAGAAAAAAATACTTAAATCAGGAAAAAATCACTCTTTTGCTCTCTGCTGCTTGTAGAACTCTGCAGGACACCACGAGGAGCTGTGCTGAGTTGAATACAAGTGAAAAAGTGCGCTAAAACAGGCTTTATTGCAGGGGGCTGAAAAGAGCTAGGAATTGACCCAAAATGACCAATAGACTACCAGTTTCTGGCTGGAACCACTCCTCTAGGGACAAACAGGCTGCTCAGTGCTCCCCACTCCCACTGGTGAACAAAGACGCTTCCTTTTATCCAAATAAGGATATGGAATAGCACAGGAACCAAGACAAAGCCCAGAGGTCAGCAAACTCTGAAGACTGGACTATTCTAGTTCAGTAAGGCGGGAAAACAAGATTTTTTTTTTTTTTTTTTTTTTTTTTCTTTTTTGCAGAAAACAGAAGAAAAACAGACAGTAAATGCTATAAATGCTTTTAAACGGCTAGCACACTTGAGTGTGTTAGCCTACAGGTAAAATTAAGCAACAAATAACTTTTTTAAAAGTGCAAAACAGTTAATCAACACAAAAAACAGTTTAAATAGAATGCAGAGCTGTATGAACAGGTGAAAAAGCAGTCGCTAAGCAGTAAATAATCAAAAAGCCAGAAAAAAAATACTTAAATCAGGAAAAAGTCACTCTTTTGCTCTCTGCTGCTTGTAGAACTCTGCAGGACACCAAGAGGAGCTGTGCTGAGTTGAATACAAGCGAAAAAGCGCGCTAAAGCGGGCTTTATTACAGGGGGCTGAAAAGAGCTAGGAAATGACCCAAAATGGCCAATAGACTACCAGTTTCTGGCTAGAACCACTCCTCTAGGGACAAACAGGCTGCTCAGTGCTCCCCACTCCCACTGGTGAACAAAGACGCTTCCTTTTATCCAAATAAGGATATGGAATAGCACAGGAACCAAGACAAAACCCAGAGGTCAGCAAACTCTGAAGACTGGACTATTCTAGTTTAGTGAGGCGGGAAAACAAGATTTTTTTTTTGTTTTTTTCTTTTTTGCAGAAAACAGAAGAAAAATAGACAGTAAATGCTATAAATGCTTTTAAATGGCTAGCGCACTTGAGTGTGTTAGCCTACAGGTAAAATTAAGCAACAAGTAACTTTTTTAAAAGTGCAAAACAGTTAATCAACACAAAAAACAGTTTAAATAGAATGCAGAGCTGTATGAACAGGTGAAAAAGCAGTCGCTAAGCAGTAAATAATCAAAAAGCCAGAAAAAAAATACTTAAATCAGGAAAAAGTCACTCTTTTGCTCTCTGCTGCTTGTAGAACTCTGCAGGACACCACGAGGAGCTGTGTTGAGTTGAATACAAGCGAAAAAGCACGCTAAAGTGGGCTTTAATACAGGGGCTGAAAAGAGCTAGAATTGACCCAAATGGCCAATAGACTACAAG
>NC_056732.1:1888333970-1888361666 GCF_019279795.1 Protopterus annectens | reverse complement strand
ATGAAAAAAATCTAATTCAGCACTATACAAGAAAGGAAGGAACAGTCTTAATGTAAGGGAATACATGGCTTTAAAATGCTTACAAAACAGCACTGACCTACTTATTTCACAGACAGCTAAAAGGGAGCAGTATTGTCCTATTGGATACAGATATATATCATACAGAGGATATAAATCAGTTATTCCACGGATGTTAATATCAAAACATGTTTTAGGTCCTTCTTCATAATTTAAGAAAGATAGGCAGTTTTCTTTACCATGATTTTGGGGAAGGGTTTATTTCTGAGATGAGGGCAGAACTTATAGTGAAGGACCATAGAATACACTATTTTTATCTTTTGCTTAAAATTCACAAAAATTTCACCAAACCCCTGGGTAGACGTGATTATTGCAGGCAAATGCTCACTTACTGAACTGCTGTCTAACCTTCTTATGTTCTACCTTAAACCACTGTTATCACTGGAGAGGTCTGGGTCACATGACACTAATCAGTTTCTCAGTTTAATTGAAGATATCCAGAGAGCAGAATCCTGGTCTGGCATATGTGCAGCTTAGATATTATATCACTGTACACATGTACCCCATATTGGAGGAGCCTTGATGCTGTGGAATATCGGTTACATAAATCAAAGTTATACACTACAGGATTCAACATCTTCCTTTAATCCATCTTCCTTTAATCAATGCTGAATCTCTTCTTACAAAAAAAAATGCTTTTTTATGGTTCATGTATTTGGCAGATAAAAGGTACTGCAATGGGGGCATCCTTTGCTCCCATCTATGTGGATTGATTCTTGGGGTATACTGAAGAAAAAATTAGGTAAGATGATAGACATAACCTATTCCTCACTTTGATGGACAGAAGTTACCTGGATGATTGCTGGTTTATTTGGATGTCAGCTACATCTGAACTTAGTGAGTTTGTTGCTTACTGTAATGAAAATAAATGGGGTTTGGTGTTTACTGTGAGTTTTCATTATAAAAAATGCACTTCCTTGATGTCTGGGTATATAAAAACATGAATGGGACTTAGGCAGCTAAGGATCTGTTTAATAGGTTTCTTACTGGAGGGTTTCTTGCTAAGAGGTATGAATGACCCTGAAGTCATCAGCACAGGTCTGAGTGAAATAGATATTACAGACACAACATTCTTTGAACAGTTTGGCTGTGATATATTTGGCCATTGACACACACGCGCGCGCGCACACACACACACGCACACACACACACACACACACACACACACACACATATATATATATATATATATATATATATATATATATATATATATATATATATATATATATATATATATATATATATGGGTCAACTTCATTTGATCGACAAACCATTTGATCAACCATTTGGTCAAAATTTCATTTGATTGAAAAACAGTATTCAAGGCAATTAACCGGGATTTCTTCCCCTCCGCAATGTAGTACGACCCTGGAGTGGATATATATAGTTAGGGGGGTGTAGGGCACAGCCCCCCACCTATTTTTGTTTAAAATGTGTACTTTTTGATTTATTTTCTTCTTTTTAAATGAAAATAGGTCCATGGTCATCCCCAATGGCCCCACACCCCAATGTGGGGATGTGCTTTTACCCCACACTCCCAACTACAGGTTATATCAACTCAAGGGTCATACTATATTAGTGAGGGGGACAAATCTCAGTTTTATGCCTTGAATACTGTTTTTCGATCAAATGAAATTTCGACCAAATGAGTGTCGATCAAATTAAGTAGACCCATATATATATATATATATATATATATATATATATATATATATATATATATATGTATATTGTAAGCTCGAAATACTGAAATGTCAAATTTCAGTATCTTGAGACCAATGTGTCAAAACTGCAGTTGCGCAAAACTGCAAAATATTGATCCCAGAAATATCAAACCCGCAGAAGTGATGGCGTGTTAGGTAAGTGTTATGTTTTTTAAGGTTTTCGGTAGAGTTTGTGTGTATGTCAGCTTGTTGGGAAGTTTTAGGTGTGGGGTAGGGTAGGTAGGTAGGAGTGTGAGTGTGTAAGTATGATTATAGGTTCATAGGTTCATAGGTTCATAGGTTGGTACTAGGCTATCAGCCCTAGGGCCTATACAAGCCTAGCCATAACAATTCCCTGGCTATTTCTACCCACATTATTTACTTTCCTGAACCCCTGTCTAGCAGGGCAACTGACGTGATCCCTGGGGTGAATTTCCTTTCTCCCATCCAATCGTCAAGGTTCCTCTTGAAGAGGTCCAAAGAGTTTATGTACATAGCTGTGGTGACTGTACTGGTCATTTGTTGGATATTTGCTTATCTTCTACAGTACCGTTCTTCAAGTGATGTAGCTTTTATTTTGACTTTTACCTGGTATATATAAATGCATATGTAGATTTATGTGTGTGTATTGTGTGTGTGTGTGTGTGTGTGTGTGTGTATGTGTGTGTGTATATATATATATATATATATATATATATATATATATATATATATATATATATATATATATATATACATATATATATATATATATATATATATACATATATAGATAGATAGATAGATACATAATTATAGATAGATAGATAAATAGATAGATAGATAGATATCTTAGGCTGCTTCCTAAATAACTCAAAGCATGACCTCTCAGGACCACCTGAGTCCCTTTTTAACTATAGCCTCAAAACAAGCATTGTACCATGATAACGGTGGACTGCAATGGTTATCCTTTTTCACAAGATTGGGCCACCAACTGGTCCCAGAAGCTACAGATCCATTAGTGCGACCACTCTAATATTTAAAGCCATGGAACAAATTATCATGGAAATGATCAACAAAGGTATAGCCAACCTTCTGACACTGGACCCAACCCAGATGACCTTTCTCAAGGGAAGGTCATACTTATTAAACCCGGTGGACTTCTTTGGGAAGGTCACCAAGACAATGGCTTGAGGGTAAACAATGCATACCACCTAAATGGACCTGGCTGAGGAGTTTTATACAATAACCCACTCAGGTATATTTCACAAACTCATAACTTACACAGTTTATATAACCTAATACATCTAACAATTAAACAATTAGCCTAAACCAATTAATCAATAAACATTAAAAAGTACTTAATACCGCTTCCTCATTAGATAAGCAGTCCCCAGTTATATATTCAGACAGTAATACTTTATGTATGTCTGTGCGTAGAAAATTTGCTGATAGTAATCAGTATTTGATGGGGACTAGCTGTCATCCAGTTCATACTTTGGTCCCCTTGCCCTATGGAGAATGTATGAGACTTAGATGGCTATGTAATACTGACATGGACTTCTTTAAAGAAATTAGTGTGACTAGTGAGATGTTTAGATTGAAGGGCTATAGTGAAGCTAGTATTCAAACAGCTATAGATAAGGTTCTTAATGAACAACATAAAGTCGGTACTTATAATTATGGAAGTAAGGGGTATAAGTTAGATGTTAGAAATCAAGAGAAAAGATTAGTTTATTTTGTCTCTACATATAGTGTTTACAGTGATGTTTTAATAGATATTGTTAAACGCTACTGGAATTTTTTGTTTAGATCAATGGACCTGAAAAATGTATTGTTTAGGTCTTTAGGTATTTCATTTCATAGAGGAAGGAATTTAAAAGATATCTTGGTACATAATAAATTTAAATATCCCATTGAGACATTACAATATAGGACCATGCAGAGATTAGGAACTTCACTCTGTGGTCATTGCAATGTATGTCATTACTTTGTTCCAACTTTTAATTATATAAATGGTCATGTTTTTGAGGTTAAAAATATATATAGCTGTAATACTGAAGGTATTATTTACCCATTGAAATGTCCTTGTAACCTTGTATATATAGGAGAAAGTAAAAGGAAGTTTAAAACCAGACTGCAGGAGCATGTCAGGAGCATTATAAATAATAAAGAAGATAGCCCTGCTGCTAAACATTTCATGCTGGCTCACAACTCTAATCCAAATGGGTTACAAGCCACTGTCTTAGAACATATTGTAAAAGGTGTATTTTCTGATGATTTGTATAAAAAGAAGTTGTTATATAAAGAAAGTATTTTCATTTTGAAATATGACACTTTATTTCCTCAGAGTCTGAATGAGGAATATAACTGGAGGCTTCTTATCTGATGAGGAAGCGGTATTAAGTACTTTTTAATGTTTATTGATTAATTGGTTTAGGCTAATTGTTTAATTAGGTTCATAGGTTCATAGGTTCATACTAGGCTATCTGCCCGAGGGCATTTATAAGCCTAGCCCATAGTTTTGTGGCTTACGCCACCCCTTTAGGTTGGAGAAACTATGCACATTATTTAGCTGTGCCTCTGTCAAGCAGTGACACTGAGGTGACCCCTGGGGTGTATCTGCGATCTCCCATCCATTGGTCAAGATTTCTCTTAAACAAGGCCAGCGAGGTGCTTTGCCTCACGTAAACCGGGATTTTGTTCCTGGCATAGGGAGTCTTTGGGTGATGAATCTATCCCTCCAGCACGTCCTATTAATAATCGTGTCTAGGTTTAAGTCTCCTGCCCTTGTGGCTCTGAGGGATCTAGATTTTTTGAGATGAAGCATGTTCATCAGGTCTGGGTTTGACATTGCTTTGTATGTCAGGCATAGGTCCCCTCTGAGCAAGCGGTACGCAACTGAATATAACTGGAGTTCTTTCAGTCGGCAGCATAAGACAGATTTTTGAGACCCTTTATCCTTTTGGTGAGGAACTTTGTGGCCTCTCCAGCTGCTGCAAGTGTCGGGTCAGGTACATTCCAAATGGGGCATTGTACTCAATCATTGGTCTGATGAGTGATGAGTATAGGGGGACTATGACTTCCCTTGATCTGGATGTGAATCCTTCATGATAAGGTGGGCAATGTAGAAGGTCTTCCTAACTACTTTAGCAATATGACTGTCGAATGAAAGGCTACTGTCAACCTGGGTTCCTAGGTCCCTAATAACTTCTTCTGTGTTCAGAGGATTGCCACCTAATTGGTAGCTAGGGGTGACCTTATTTTTCCCGAAGGTATGACTATGCATTTCTTGGCATTTAACAGGCCATGGCTCTGGCACCAGTTATCCGTATCTGTGAGACCCTTCTGGAGGATATCTGTGTCGGATGTGTTTTCAACCACGGCACCCAGTTTGCAGTCATCTGCAAACTTTGTCAGCCATAACCCTCCTGTGTTTGCTTGTACTTCAGAAAAGTAGATGCCAAACAAGAGTGGGCCCAGGACTGAGCCCTGTGGGACACCACTTGTGACAGGCTTTGAGTCTGACATGGCACCAGCAACTCTGACCCTGTGCGTTCTGTCGCTCCAGCCAGTTTGCAACCCATCTTGTAATGTATGGGTTTACATTTAAGTTGATGAGTTTTTCAATGATACCCGAGTGGGGTATTGTATCGAAGCCTTCCAGGTCTAGGTAGGCTGTATGGACTGCCTTTCCTCATCAATGGCCTTGGTGACTGTTTGAAAAAAGTCGACCAAGTTTAGAAGGCATGATCTGCCTTTGACAAAGCCAAACTGGGTTGAATCCAAAGTCTGCAAATTCCTATGTCTTTATTTATGAGATCCATTATGATCCTCTCCATGGCTTTGCAGATAAGGCTTGTCAAGCTAATGGGCGGTAATTTCCAGGGTCGATTAGGAAGCCGCCTTTGTGGAGTGGGACCACAGTCTGCGCCATTCCTGGAGTGCGATCCGGAGGCCAGACTAAGATTAAACAGCTGTCCTAACTGTGGATTTAATTCCTCGTTGAGTTCATGGAGCACACAGCCGGGGACACCATCAGGTCCCATGGATGCTGTGTTCTTTGCCTTGGAGAGAGCAGTTCTCACCTGGGCGTTAGAGATGTTTGGGGGGCTACAATCATTTGGTATAGATATCTCTCCTTTAGGGGGAGGGGGGGAGAAGTTTGCACTGAACCTGTTAGCCAGTATGTTGGCAATGTCTGTAGGATCAGTAATCTTCACATCATTTTGAACTAATTCTGAGCATATCTGGGAGTTTCCTCCTAGGTTTCTGACATAGCTAAAGAATGCCTTATGGTTGTCTTTAGAGTCCTTAGCTATTTTTCTCTCAAAATTAGCTTTGGATGATTTTATGAGAGCTCTCAGCTTTTTACTTATAGTGATCAGCGGTGTCTTACCTTTTAAGGATTTTGCTCTATCTTGTAGTAGCTTTCTCCTTTTGTTGTAGAGTTTGTTTATGGCTGGGGTCCACCAAACTGGACGCTTGCCCTTGGTACAAAGAGTCTTTGTTTTGCTTGGGATTGCCTGATCCATGCAGCCCCTGAAGGTGCTGGTAGAAGGCATTTGTCAGTGATTCTGCGGTTTGAGTAATGTTAACGCTGGCTCAGGGGCCTTAAAGGAGACCACACTAGTCTTTAGGAGTGTGAAGTCGGCTTCGAGAAGTTCTTTACTGTGGTCTTTTTCATTTGGTGGGGCGGGATGAGGACCTCCAGCGAGATTAGTTTGTGATCAGATCTCACCAGTGAGGGTATACTTCTGGCACTGAACATTGTGCTCCCATGTTTGTGATGAGGAGATCAAGTATGTTCTCTCCTCTTGTGGGGATGGTGACTAGTTGTTCCATGGCATTTGAGTTTATGAATTCCAGGAACTTTTGGGCTAGAGTGTTTGGGCTTGAGTAGTGTTCCCAGTCTATATTTGGGTAGTTGAAGTCACCTAGTATGATGGTGTTTGGAGATACATTTATCCCCTCCAGTGTTTTCAGGAAGGCCATATGAGATTCCTGAGTTTGCAGGGTGGCCTGTAACATGCTACAATTTGCAGAGCAGTCTTGCCTATGGTTAACTGCACCTGGATGGTTTCCGATGCATCGTGGTGCCACCAATCTTGAGGTGTGGGTGTCCTTGATGAATATGGATACCCCTCCTCCTTTCTTCTTGGTGTTGTCCGGGTTTTGGGGCTGGAGCATGATATGAGGTAAAACCTGATAGTGCTGGGGTGCTCTCAGGAGCCTTGAACCAGGTTTCTGTCACAGCACAGACATCGATGTTCTCCATACTGAGAAGGGCCTCGAGTGCATCTTGAGGTTGAGACTTCTGGCATTGAGCAGCATTACCCTTAGTTTTCTTTTTTTTGTTCTAGGGTGGTAGGTTTAGAATTTGAGCCTTGCCTAAAAAAGGCACTATGGGGGTGGCAAGAGCCTTTGCCAAAATCCGGAATCCCAGGGGTGACAAGTGCAAGCCGTCCCTTGCGAAGCAGCGTGGCCTGTCCAGCATGTCATCCCAGGCAGACAGACATTGGATCCCCTTTGAATGACACCAGAATTTAAGCCAATTGTTAAAGCTGATCATCTTATCTCTGTATTGTGGCATCATTCTCGGTGAAGGTAGGATACTGCTCAAGGTCAGGGTCATACCTGCTTGTTCTATGTATTAGGGTATATAAACTGTGTAAGTTATGTGATGTTTTATACTCCTTGAAGGTGGTTGCCAAAGCACTAGAGGTGCAATAAACTGGTGTTTTAAGTGGATTCTTCATCTGTGGTCTTCAGTTTTATCTTTTCTTTTTGGTTCATACAATATTTCACAAACACAGCAAACACCGAAACACTGTGCACACTGCCACTGTCAGTGGAGACTCAAACACTAAGCTCCTAAGGCAAGCAAACACACTTTCCAGGACACTCATTGTAGGATTCCATTGTAAGATATACTGAATCCCCCATAACATGGATGAACAAGGAGAAGGTAACTGTTAGCTCCTTATTTGAAGCAAGAAACTGCCAAATCATGCATGCACTGAAGTCATTACAACATTGGTACCAGTATGATTCTATCATAGTCCGTGTAGGTGTAAATGACCTGAGATGTACCTACCTGGACTATATGAAGAGAGACATGATGGGGCATTTAGACTGTGTGTCTCAGGATGGTATGAGTCTAATACTGAGCAGCATATTACCATCACTGAGGATGATGCCACAGTATGTGCAAACAATGATTAATTTCAACAACTGGCTGTATTTATGATGTCATTCTAAGGGGGTCCAATGTGTGTCAGCTTACAAGGACATGGTCAACAGACAATGTTGCTTTGCCAATGTTGGTCTGCACTTTTCCCCTTGAGACTTTTGAATACTGGCTAAAGCTCTATTCACCCCCATAGTGCTTGTTTTAGGCAATAACAAATTGACAAACTTACCAACATAGCAAAATCAACTCAATTGAACCTCAAGGTGTTACTGCTTAATGCCAGGAACCTAAATAAAAAATATATCCCCACAAAGCCCTCCTCACACTTGAGAATATCAACAACTGTGCAGCTACCGAGACATGGATTAAAGCAGCAGACAGGGCCCTGGCAGTGCAAGTTTTCAGTGCCTTCCACACTTTTAGGCCAGTAGCTGCACTAAGGCTAAGGGTGGAGGTGTCTCAATATACATAAATAAGAAGCATACCTCTAGGGTGGTCAAACAGGATGAGGTGCTGGATTTCCTCATGTGCAGATCACCATAACTAAACTCATGTACCATATCCTAGCCAGCTCTAGGTCACCCTTCATGTTCCAAGAAGCTGACAATACATACTTGGACCTACTGGAGACACTTACCATCCAACCTAACATGCTAGTCATGGTTCATAGGTTCATAGGTTGATACTAGGCTATCTGTCCTAGGGCATTTATAAACCTAGCCAGAGTGTGTTTGGCTTTCGCCACCCTTTTAGATTAGTTGACTGTGCCTCTGTATAGTAGGTCACAGAAGATAACCCTGTTAAGGTTAGTTTACTGTGCCTCTGTCTAGTAGGGATGCAGAAGAGATCCCAGGGGTAAATCTACAATCTCTCATCCACTCGTCAAGATTTCTCTTGAAGAGGGTCATTGAGGGGCTCTGCCTAACATGGATTGGGATTTTGTTCCAGATTGAGGGGAGCCTCTGGGATATGAATCTGTCCCTCCAGCATGTTCTATTTATTTCTGTGCTGAGGTTTAAGTCCCTGGAGCGTGTAGCGCTAAGGGATTTGGATTTCCTGAGGTGGAGCATGTCCATTAATTCGGGTTTGGACATGGCTTTATACTTCAGGCACATATCGCCTCTGAGTAGGCAATAAGCAACTGAGTAGAGCTGGAGTTTCTTTAGCCTAACTGCGTAGGGCATCTGTTTAAGTCCCTTGATCCTCTTGGTGAGGTACTTTTGGGGTCTTTCCAGTTGCTGCAGGTGTCGGGTAAGGTACATCCCAGATAGGGCATTGTATTCAACTATGGGACTGATGAGTAGAGGGGCACAATGACCTCTCTTGATCTAGATGTGAACCCTTTCATGATAAGGTGGGCTATATAGAAGGTCTTTCTAACCACTTTGGCAACGTGATTGTCAAAGGAGAGATTGCTATCTACTTGGGTCCCCAAATCCCTAATTACTTCTTCTGTACTTAATGGATTACCACCTATGTGGTAATTTGTGGGCACTTTGTTTTTCCCAAAGGGGATGACTATGCACTTTTTGGCATTTAGCTTTAGACCATGGCTCTGGCACCAGTTATCCAGGATAACACATTATAACATAAGATAAATAACAGTTATGGGAGACTTTAATGACCCCTCTATATACTGAGAATCTTACATGACCTTATATATTCAGGCACAGAGACTCCTAGACTTTGTAAATGCAGACACCCTTGACCAAATGGTGAATAAACTCACTAAAGGCTCCAATATGCTTGACACGTGCTCACAAATACAGGAGAACGTTGCCCCCTCCCCAAAGTTTCACCATCCCAGGTAAGGTCTGACCATAGCCTTGTCTCCTTTGAAATCAAATTCTACCCCATTACCCCAGTAAAATCAACAGCATTTAGTAACTATTACATTCCATGGCAAATTACCCAGCATTACGTGATGTCTGTCAAAATGCAATGCCCCTCCAAGCCCACAAACAAAGCAGCCTATGCTGAATTGCTCTCAGAACCTCTGTACAACCATGTTAATGTCTGCATAGAGGCTTGTATACCTACCAAAATTAAACCCAGGACTAGCCCTAGAAACAAACCACCCTGGTGGCATCCCAAATGAAATAGGATATACAACAAAAGAAAAAAAATGGCAAAAACCAGGAAGGACAATTCCCATGCAGGAAAAAAACTCCCTCATAAAAGTAAATAGGCAACTAAAAAGACTAATTAGGTGAAGCAAACCAACTTTGAGGCCAAGATAGTCGCCCAGGTGAAAGATAACTACAAGGCCTTCTACAGCTATGTCAGAAACCTCAAAGGCAGCACACAGCAATGTGCTGATCTGGTGGTTAATGGTGCCACATTCACTGAGCCTGGCAATATAGGATACCTGTTAGCAGACAAATTCAGTTCCAAATTTACCCCCTCTCTCAGCACCAACCATCATCCCAAAAATACCCACAAACATAACCCTTCCAATTATAACTAGGGAGTATATACTGACTGCACTCAGTAAAGACAAGAACATAACCTCAATGAGCCTTGATAACATCCTAGGATGCCTCCTGAATAGTTTATAATACAACTTGGACCAGTTCAGTCATTATTTAACTATAATCTTAAAATAGGCTTTGTGCAGGAGGACCTTCAATTAATCCTGGAAACTACTGACCCGTTAGTCTGGCTAGTCTTTTTTTGCAAAGCCATGGAGAGAATTATCACAGAAAATATCATAAAGGACATAGGAGTCTTCTAGACACTGGACCCATCCCAGTTTGGCTTTGTCAGAGGAAGGTCATGCTTCCTGAATCTGGTGGACTCCTTTGATAAGGTCACTAAGACAATGGATAAGGGGAAATGGTGCATCCTGCCTACCTAGATCTGGCTAAAGCATGTGATACAGTACCTCACTATGACATTGTTAACTGACTTATGGAAGTAGGTATAAACCCCATTATAACTCTGGGTAGCTTGCTGGCTCACTGACAGGACCTAGGAGGTTAGAATCAGTGAGACCACCTTCACAAAGAAACCATTCACCAGTGGAGTCCCCCACGGCTGTGTGCCGGGCCCACTCCTCTTTGGCATCTACTTCTCAGATGTCAAAGCCAATGTCAAATGGGTAACTGGAAATTGATTTCTGGTCTTGGTTTTATGCCTCTGATGGACAAAGGCAGTCAGTAAATCACCTCCATATAAATCAAATCTGTGGCTCACATTTGAGTTGCATGGCTAGGCTTATGAAGGCTCTAGTGGTCGGCAGCCTAGTATACATGTATGAACCTACGAATATATATAAGCTGTGCATAAACCCTACATAACCCATTGGATTGCCAGCTGGATCACAGACAGGCCCCAGAAAGTCAGGATTGGTGAGACTACCTTTACTAAGAGACCAGCCACCATGGGATACTTCAGGGTTCCGTGCTGTGACTTCTCCTATTTGGCATCTACTTCTTGGAGGTAAAGTTTAATATCAAGGACCTTTGGCTGACCTAGTTCACAGATGACTACAAATTGGGAGCTATCATAGCTTCCCCTATGACACGAACATCTTAAAAGATGCTTTAACACAGAGAAATGACTGGTGCTAAAGTCACAGATTAAAGCTCAATGCCATGAAATCCATTGTAGTGCCTTTTGGGAAAAAGGCAACCCAGGTTAATTACTCAATTGATAAAACAACCCGAAGAGATGACCCAGTAATCAAGGACCTGGGAACATATGCAGACAGTAATCTGGTCTTTGATCAACATTTATTTATTTATTTAATGGTATTTGTTTACCGAGATAGTCCACTGGGCCAGTAAGAACTTATTTTCAGTGGAGGCCTGGGAAGAAAATCTCCACAAAAACATAAACATAGATGCAGAACAGGAATTAAAATTTGTAAAGTTCTGTAAACATGCACATTGGAGAAGTGATTCAGAATTAGTTAAAGTAAAGGTAAAACTGGATTTGGCAATAGTTACAATTAAAACAAACGTATACAAAGTGAGACAAGTCATATATTAAAGGGTAACATTGTATGACACTTCTGCCATAAAACTAGTAGGTTACTCAAGACATTGTATAGTTAGTGGTCATTAAAAATAGGTAAGAAGAATATATAGTGACTAAGAAAAATAGAAAGAATACATTCAAAAAGTAGCGTTAGTCAATTTTAAAGGACAGGGGATTGGTACAAGAGCAGATGCAGATAGAAGAGAGGTAGTTTTGTAAGGAACTTTTGAATGATGCAAGGTTCTGATTATATCTAATTGTTAATGGCAGAGCATTCCAGGCTTTGGCTACAGAGCCTGTATAAAGAAGATGGCCACAAGGTAGGTTAGGCTTGTGCATCTGCAAAAGGTGTTGATTTTCAGATCTGAAAGAACTTTGAGGTAGATATTTGCAAAATAATGAGGTAAGGGAAGAACAAACTAAAAGTTTGTAAATTAATGTATGCGCAGTTGTTAGTTGCAGGTAGGAGAAAGTGTGGGAGTTCAAGCCACTTAAGGGAGTCTAGAGCTGTACAGTGATGGGTGGAATGTTTGTCATTTATAGTGAACTTGGCAACTTTGTTGTAACAGATTTCTAGTTTAGTTTTTAAGGAGACCTGTAGGTTGATAAGTAATGGGGTACCATAGTTCCATAGTTTAGTTTTTAAGGAGGACTGTATATTAATAAATAATGGGGTACCATAGTTTGTTTTTTAAGGAGGATTGTAGGCATACCTCTCAGTCTCTTAAAGCAAGAAATCTGGACAAAGCCATAAAATAAAAGTGGGACAAAGGCCCAAAAATAGTGGGCCGGATTCACGAAACCTCCATGTAAGAGTTAATATGTCTTACACGGAAGCTGCAGTTAAACGGTATGACGTCAGCATGCCATGCATATGCATGAGGGCATGCTGAATCATACCCTAGGCTAACGTGGTCCATGTAGGAAAGTAAGGGGCATGTCCGAATGCCGAGTTCTGCAAAGGGACATGCCCCCAGAAGAGTCAGAGTCCTGAAAGTAAACTCCCACGATCGAGTCCGTGGAAATGTCAAGGAACACAACACCACACATGCCCCCACAGACTATAAACCCAGCTGTAATGTAAAACGTAAAAATAGCAGTGTCATTTTTTTTTTTTATAATTTCCAAAATGTTTGCCCGTAGTTGCGCTCGTTTGTGCGGGTATGCCCTCCACACAGCCACAGTTAGCAGACATTGAAAAGCATATAAGATTTAAATATGCAAATTAAGCCAAGTAGCAATAGTGTAGTGGTAGAGACGTTAGCCAAAGAGGAGTTAGTCATGGTTCGAGCCCCCACAACATCATTTTCTATTTTTAGTGAAATAAGCATGAAACAATCCACTGACATATATATATATATGTGTATATATATATATATATATATATATATATATATATATATATATATATATATATATATATATATATATATATATATATATATATATATATATATATATATATATATATATATCTAACTATAACTTAAGTAAAATGTAATGAAATAGGCTGTGTATTTTTTGAAGAAATCCGACATAATAAAATATAAAAAAAGGATCATAATTGCCCATAGCTAAGCAAGGCTTTAGTAAGCTTAATACGAGTGCCCATAAGTGAGCAGCACTTTAACAAGCTTAATATGACTGCCTGCAGGTGAGCAGCATTTTAACACGCTTAAAATGAGTGCCCGTAGCTGAGCAGTGCTTCACCCAGCGTAATATGAGTGCTCATAGCCAAATAACGCGTCACCCAGCATAAGCTGTTTGTGTGGAGCTGCGCACCGCGCCAACCAGTTTACCGGCGGGCAACGTTGGGCAAGCTGTATCAAAGCTGCCTTTACACAGACACCTCCTATCCTGTCTAGATAGTAGTAAAATAAAAAAAAGCAACACCCAGGCTTGAACCCAGGGTACTGTGCACCATAGTCAAAGTACTGAACCACCAAGCCATGACAGTTGGACTGAGAAATGCAGTATTAGCATATATATAGGAATGAATGGAAATAGAAGCATGACAAAGCAGGCTTTCTTAAGCTGATAAATATCCAAAATGGCCAATCACAGATAAGTGTGGGAAAACGGGCATATATAAGCCCCATAGGCAGGAATACACAGCATAACTGATTGTGGTACCCATTTGCAGTCAGGATGGCAGGTGCAGGAGAGGGAAGTCACTTTAGAGCACAGAGGTGGGGTGTTGAGGAGTCCAAATATATGGTTTGGCTCCTAGTCCACGATCATGAGGCTCAACTCATGCAGGGCCAGGTTCACTGGGGTGCATACAAGGCAGAAGCGTGGAACCGGTTGGCACATGATCTCACCAGTGCCACAGGCATACCAAGGACTGGTGAACAAATCCGTCACCACCGTGTGGACCTGAAGAGATGTAAGCAGGACCAACTGAACCGTTGGATCCAGGAGGCCCATCAAATGCCCAATGCCCCACTACTGAGTAAGTATCCATGTAATTAAGTATGTAAGAAATTGTCCTAGCCTATATTATGGAGATGTATGTTCCAATATTACTTCATTTATATTACAGCTGCAGGTGTCCGTTCCATGAATCGGCGAACCTATGCTGATAGGCTGGAGAGGTTGCGCCACCAGGCAGGTTAGTAATTATTTTGCAGGAATTCTTATAGAATATAAGTGAAACAGCTTGTAAAAGAGTTCACTGTTGTTACATATTAATAAAGTACAAATAAGCCTAGAAGAAAGATTCTGCTAGTACTGTAAGATTAGATAAATGATGCAGCCTGTAATCCAGAAATAAACATTAAACAAGTCTGAAATAGAGTTTCCACCTGTATTGTAATATCAGATAACTGATCAGCCTGAAAATGACTGGTAATGAATATACAAAGGATAGACATGTGTCAAATACATCCCTTTTTAAAATCTGCCATATGAAATAAGTGAGTCTGTTGGAAAGGATTGTTGTAACCAAGTAAGAACTGTTAATAACGCCTAGAATTAAGTACCATCTTGAATTGTAAAAATAAAACAAGTGAGAGTGTGAGAAATATTACAATTCACTTATATTCTATAAGAATTGGGGGATCGTAGGTTTGTCCCAGGGATTACTCACGTGTCACTATTAGACAGAGGCACAGTAAACTAAACCTTAAAAAGGGCACAGTATACTCAAATTAAGGGGTGGTGTAAGCCATACAGAATCAGGCTAGGCTTATAATTGCCCCAGGGCAGATAGCTTAGTATGAACCTATGAACATATGAACCTAAAGAGGGTACGAATCGACCAAGAAAGCTGTAATAAGTCTGGAATAAAGTTATACTGCAGTCAGTACATAATGAAATGAATGAGACTGCCACAACCAAAGAGTGAAATGGGTGCAATAATGTACTGAACCTGGACTGTGTCTGTCCCACAATTTGGATATGTTGCTGTACCCTTTCAATATGAAGATAGTATGGTTGTATGAAATACTTAACATCCACAGTTGTCTAGAGCCATATAAATCAAATGTAGCAGGATGCTGTACCTGAACACAGCCAGATATGAACATGTATGAATAAAAATGGAATGTATATTAATGTAGCAGTAACTTTCCCATCACCAACATTCCTAAGGTTACATATGGGAAACTGTACTAAGACATGTAGGGGATATATATCTGCAGCTACTAGAAATGTACAGCATATGTATAGGCAGTTTAAGTTGTTAATGTAAGGCTGGAGGAGAGGCTGGACTCTGCCCTTCTGAGCTGGGAATTTCTGGTTAAAGGCTTATAGTGCATGCATATCTGAACTGTTTCTTACTGAAGTTGGTGCGCCTTGTTTGCTGTGGCATAGACTGGATTTGGGCCTGCTGGATCTAGCTTTGTTTGTGTAACTTGAGCACTAATCCAGACATTCTCTAAAGTATTCAATGGTATTTATTACTGCTTGGTTGTAACTTGATTAAAGTGTAGCTATCATTCTAAGTCTTTTGGATTAAGCACTTGGGCTTCAGACCAGTTGTTTTACATTAGGAAGGTTTGTGGCAAGCACTGTGGTGGCAGGACAGGTAGCTTTCATCCTTCTAAGTTGGGAACTGCTGATTGAGAGCCCAGTGTCCAAGTGTATTAGTTCTGGTTTAGGCACTTGGGCTTCAGGCCAGTTATTTTACATTAAGAAGGTTCATGGTCTGCACTCTGGTGGGAGAAGAGGCTGGACTCTGCCCTTCTGAGCTGGGAATTTCTGGTTAGAGGTTTATAGTGCCTAAATATTTGAATTGTATCTTACTGAAATTGGTACACCTTGTTTGCTCTAGCATAGACTAGATCCAGGCCTGCTGAATCTAGCTTTGTTTATATGCTTGTTGTTTGTTTGCTTGTTATTTCCCTGGAAGCTAATTCCACCTAATACGCAACTTCTCAGCGCTTCTGTGGATCACTAGTGATATCTGCATTGCTTACTGTACTTATTTCCTTGTTTCACTTGAAAGAAAGTTACTGTTTGTCGTTTTGCATTTAATTACTTGTAACACATTGCACTCAAGTTACCTGGCACTTGCTCACTAAAGCAATTATATAAGTCAGCACTAAAAATTAAAAGCACTACACCCTCACTCCCCACTGGCCCTTGTTTTCAATTAAGGATTTCCCAATATTATTCTAGCATGTCCAAAGGTCAGTTGTCAATCTCCTCTCCAGTCCAGCTGGTGAATCTGGGAATCTTGAGGCAATGTTATAACTGCCTCATGTACACAGACAACCCTCTCCTCCTCCCACATAACACAAGCACTTGAGAGATGCAGCTATTTAGCCAAACTGGAGGCTGAGCTCTCTCAACTCAGGACTGGCAAGACCAGACAGGAGGAGAAGGCAACTACACACACCACAAAACCAGTCTCACATAATGCTACCACTCCACTGAATCAAACACATAAACACACAAAGACATACTCAAGGCTCTGAGTAAAAATTTACCTAAACAGCAGAGGCCTCCAAAGCAGACACCCAAACAACTGCTACCTCAAGACACCCCACAAGCAACACATAAACCACAAAAAGCAGTGTGCAAAGCAGTCACAGCCCTTAAGGCCAAATACAACACCAAACATACTTGTCATAGGTGACTCCATAGTCAGACACACTGACGTCCCACTCACCAGGCTGAACAAGGAGAGGGTCACAGTAAGCTGCCTATCGGGCGCTAGAATCCCCCACATAACACAAGCACTCGGGTCACTCCATGGCAAGTACAAATATGACACAGTCATTGTCCATGCTGGTGTGAATGACCTGAGACGTACCTCCCTGGACTACATGAAAAGAGACATAGAGGAGCTCTCTGATTATGTAGCCCAGGCAGGTATGACCCTAACCCTGAGCAGTATCCTTCCTTCACCAAGAATGATGCCACAATATAGAGACAAGATGATCAGCTTTAACAATTGGCTTAATGTCTGGTGTCATTCAAAGGGGATCCAGTGTCTGTCTGCCTGGGATGACATGCTTGACAAGCCACGCTGCTTCGCAAGGGACGGCTTGCACCTGTCACCCCTGGGATTCCGGATATTGGCTAAGGCTCTTGCCACCCCCATAGTGTCTTTTTTAGGCAAGGCTCAAATTCTAAACCTACCACCCTAGAAAACAAAAATGGGAAGAAACTGAGGGTAATGCTGCTCAATGCCAGAAGTCTAAATCTCAAAATGTACGCACTCGAGGCCCTTCTCAGTATGGAGAACATCGATGTCTGTGCTGTAACTGAAACCTGGTTCAAGGCTCCTGAGAGCACCCCGGCACTATTAGGTTTTACCTCATATCATGCGTTCCGGCCCCAAAACCCGGACCACACCACAAAAGGAGGGGGTGTATCCATATTCATAAAGGATACCCACACCTCCAGGTTGGTGGCAACGCACGAAGCTTCGGAAACCATCCAGGTGCAACTAACCATAGGCAAAACTGCTCTACAAATTGTAGCATGCTACAGGCCACCCTCTCAAACTCAGGAACCCCACACAGCCTTCCTGAAGACACTGGAGGGTATAAATGTATCTCCAAACACCATCATATTGGGTGACTTCAACTACCCGAATATAGACTGGTAACATTACTCAAGCCCTAACTTTCTAGCCCAACGGTTCCTGGAGTTCATAAATTCAAATGCCATGGAACAGCTAGTCACTATTCCCACGAGAGGAGAAAATATACTAGATCTCATTGTCACAAACATGGGGACAAAATGCTCCACACCGGAAGTATATCCTCATTGGTGAGATCTGTTCATAAACTAATCTCACTGGAAATCCACACTTCGCCCCCACCCCCAACAAAGACTATAGTGAAGAACTTCTCTAAAGCAAACTTCACACTACTCAAGACTGGTGTGGTATCCTTCAAGGCCCCTGAGCCAGTGGAAACCACAACCCAAGCTGCGGAAGCCCTTACAAATGCCTTCTATGAACACCTCCAGGACTGCATGGATCAGGCAATCCCAAATAAAACCAAGACTCTTTCCACAAAGGGCAAACGTCCAGTCTGGTGGACCCCAGCCATTAACAAACTTTACAATAAGAGGAGAAAGCTATTACATGATAGAACAAAATCCATAAAAGGGAAGTCACCCTGATCATTATTAGTAAAAAAATCTGAGCACTCATAAAATCAACTAAGGCCAATTTTGAGAGAAAAATTGCCATGGATTCAAAGGACAATCATAAGGCCTTTTTCAGCTATGTTAGGAACCTGGGTGGAAACTCCCAGATATGCTCAGAATTAGTCCAAATGATACAAAAATCACTGAACCCACAGACATTGCCAACATACTGGCAGACAGGTTCAGTGCAAACTTCACCCCTCTCCCCTAAAGGAGAGATAACTATCCCAGCCGAGTGTAGCCTCCCGGACATCTCAAATGCGCAGGTGAAAGCTGCTCTCTAAAGCTAAAAACACAGCATCAATGGGACCAGATGGTGTCCCCAGCTGTGTGCTACACGAGCTAAATGAGGAATTAAACCCACATAAGGCAGCTGTTTAATCTCAGCCTTACCACTGGATACGTGCCCAAGGAGTGGCGACGGCAACTGTGGTCCCACTCCACAAAGGCGGCGCCTCTACAGACCCTGGTAATTACCGCCCCATAAGCTTAACAAGTCTAGTCTGCAAAGCTATGGAGAGGATCATAATGGAGCTCATAAACAAAGATATAGGGACTTGCAGACATTGGACCCGACCCAGTTTGGCTTTGTCAAGGGAAGATCATGCCTTTGAACTTGGTTGACTTCTTCAAACAGTCACCAAGGCCATTGATGAGGGAAAGGCAGTCCATACAGCCTACCTTGACCTTGCAAAGGCTTTGACACAATACCCCACTCGGGTATTGTAGAAAAACTTACCAGCTTAAATGTAAACCCATATGTCACAAGATGGGTTGCAAACTGGCTTAAGGACAGAACCCACAGGGTTAGAGTTGCTGGCGCTATGTCAGACTCCAAGCCGTCACAAGTGGTGTCCCACAGGGCTCGGTCCTTGGCCCCTATTGTCTGGCATCTACTTCTCAGAAGTACAGGCCAACATGGGAGGACTTTTGCTGACTAAGTTTGCAGATGACTGCAAACTGGGCGCCATAGTGGAAAGTGCATCGGACACGGATATCCTTCAGAAGGGACTCACGGAAACAGATAGCTGGTGCCAGAGCCATGGCCTGAAGTTAAACGCCAAAAATGTATAGTCATACCCTTCGGGAAAACAAGGTAACCCCAAGCTACCATATAGGTGGCAATCCACTAAGCACAGAAGAGGTTATCAGGGACCTGGGGACCCAGGTTGACAGTGGCCTTTCTTTTGACACTCACGCTGCTAAAGTGGTTAGAAAGTCCTTCTACATTGCCCACCTGATCATGAACGGATTCACATCCAGATCTAGTGAGGTCATTGTTCCCCTGTACTCTTCACTTATCAGACCAATGATCGAGTACAATGCCCCATTCGGGATGTATCTCACCCGACATCTGCAGCAATTGGAGACCCCAAAGTTCCTCACCAAAAGGATAAAGGGACTCCAAAATCTGTCATATGCTGCCAGATTGAAGAAACTCCAGCTCTATTCAGTCACATACCGTCTGCTCAGAGGTGACATGTGCCTGACATACAAGGCCATGTCCAACCCGGAATTAATGGACATGCTCCACCTCAAAAATCCAAATCCACCAAAACGACTAGGGCAAGCGACTTAAACCTTAGCACGAATATAAATAGGACGTGCTGGAGGGATAGATTTATCACTCAGAGACTCCCTATGCTGTGGAATAGAATCCCGGTCCATGTGAGGCAGAGCACCTCGCTGACTCTGTTCAAGAGAAATCTAGACCTGTGGATGGGAGATCGTAGGTTTACCCCGGGAATCATCTCTGTGTCACTGCTGGACAGAGGCACAACAAACTAATGGGCACAGTATTTTTTCATATAAGGGTGAAGCCACAAAATTTTGGGCTAGGCTTATAAATGCCTTAGGGCAGATAGCCTAGTATAAACCTATGAACCTATGAACCTATTTCTTCACCCTACCCTATTTCCACAAATGATGCCATTCCACACCAAACTGGGCATGTGTATACACAATTAATTCCCATGGACATTTGTCCTGTTGGTTCATACATATCTGCATGTACGTTGATGCATGTGTCCTGTTCACATATCCAAACCTGATGGCTTGTTGCCATCAATCAACCATGCATGCTGTTGGATTGTGTACTGTTGTTCTAAATATGCATGCATTATGCTTGCTGTTCAATGTTTGGAATTCATGGGTATTTGGTTAATGGGAATACTGATGCATGCTGTTACAACTAATTTTGAATGGTGTTGTTTGTTACTAACCCAAAATGTCATAAAATAGTGATAAACATAGAACAGGGAAGGCGGGTTCCAGCGGACCCACCTCTCCCACCTCAGCTGGCGAGTGCACCTGGCACCAGTGCCCAGGCTGGAACCTCCTCTGGTGGCCCTGTGCCACCTTTGGGTGGAAGTGCTGCAGGGGATGGGGCTCGTCCCCCCTCTGCAAGCGTGGCCGGAGGAGAACATCCACTCACCCTCCAAAGTGTCCGGTCTGTGGTGCGTAGCGAGATCAGGCATTCTGTGCTTGAACCCCTACGCCAGCTTGAGGCGAGGGTGGCGCAACTCACTGGTGTGCCTGCCTATCCTATACAGCCCCAGCACAGCCCCATCCTGGGCCGTGAAGGAGCAGTGGTAACTGCCCATGGGTGGGGATCTCAGTTCCACTGTTGCCATCTGTGGGCTCATGGGCTTGCGATATCCAAACATCCGTCCCCATCAATTGTGTTTACCCCCCACATGTGTCATACTCTGCCCCTGTAAGCATCTCGTTTGTCTTGTCTGTTAACCTCCCCAACCTACCTCCCCAAATATACCTACTTCCTGTACCTCACAATCCACTCTCACATGAAAAAAAAATAAAAAAAGGGCACTCTGTTCCCAAAAAAATACCCATACATAGCTGCCATTTTGCAGACATGTCTGCTGGACATGTCAACTGATAATTAAAATTGGCTGTACAACATATTTTGTTGTCCTCACCCCTCTCTCAGGGGTGGAAGGTTTCAAAAGTCACACCAAATTACACACATATGCACAGCTGTTGCTGGTAAAGAAATGGGCAGCTATGGGCCTTCCCTACATCCTTCCTGCACATCCTGAGCTTGTTTTCCTACTGTTCTACCCTCTTTGTGCCTCCTTTTTCACCACTTTCCTAGCTCCCCATTTTCTTTTCTTTAAAAGAAATTATCACAGGTGTTAGCGAGAGTAAGCACTTTTAAGCAGTAGTCAGCGGGTGTGCGCTTGTGTGTGCTTAGCTAAGTGAGTGTGCGCGTAGCTAAATGACTGTGCGTATGTGTGAGCATCGCGCAAACCAGTGCAAACCCACTTACAACTGCTTAAAAGTGCCTTAGTCACTCTGTATGACAAGGCCTGTAGTCTGCTCATCAGCAAAATAAAATTCCCCTGTCAGTCTCGAACACAGGACCTTGGAAACACTAGACTGCATGACTTACCACTTAGCCATAACTGATATACAAGAACATGGTGATGAAAACAATATATCATGAAATAGAAGGACTGAATGTAAAGGGAATATAGGAAGGCCAGTACACAAAGCTTGTTTCCTGTATCTTTATTGGCAATTCTTGTGGAATTGCATTACATTAGTGTGATAAGAGAAACAGCCATGTTAGGAGGTAATAATGTTAGAGTAGCACCTTACAAACCACACGCGATATCAGAGCAGGATAAACAACACCATATTTGAATAGGTATGAGGCCAGACATCCCAAATGTGACTGATTTACAGGGATGCCCTTCATTTGCCAGAAAATGTTACCTGTGCCCCACTGACTCCCTGTGAAAAGTACTAACAATAGGCAGAAAGGTGGGGAATCCCACGTAATGGTGACCGTCAATAAGTTAAAGTACACACTACTTGCATGTTAGAAATGGTGTAGTAATACATATGCTCAAAATACCCCACAGTCACAACTGCAGAATATCTGAAATATATCACGGGTGTATCCCACTGATATGTACCATTCCCTGTGGCTGCTCAACTATATGCCCAAGAGTATCTGAGGCCTGCAAGTGTCAGAAACACACAGGCATATCAGCCTGTCAGTTGTTAGACACTCTGCGAACAGCTGTAGAATTGCTTCCACAAGCACACCCTCAGGTAGGAGTACAACCCAGACATATCAAAGGATGTAGCCATCTAACAAACTAAGGACAGTATAGCAGTTTACAAGCACTGCATGTGCCTGATATTCATTACTGTTAGTACAACGTACAAGGCCCTACTACTGCTCAGCAGCAAAATAAGATACCCTTGTAAGTGTCAAACCCCAGACCTTGGCCTCACCAGACTGCATGCAGTGCCACCAAACCACAACAAACATATAATAAATTGCTGCTGAAAGAAATATATCATGCATTACAAGGAGTGAATGTAAATGGAAAATAGGAAAGCCATAGCAACACATTCCAGTAAAGACAAATATCAGGCCTTCAAGGAGTGAATGTAAAGGCAAAATAGTGAAGCCATAGCAACACATTGCAAGAGCTACTGTTGTATACCAGTTAATCCACAAGTCCCACAGGAAATTACATACTCCCATGTAAACAGTGCTAGCATTATTAGGTGTGAGTTAACATACACACTGAGAAGAATGAACTGGAAGAAGCAACAGTCAGGTTTCAGTACAACATGCATTTCAGTGGCTACAACACAGCCTTAGATATGAGAGACATACCAACCTTTTGACTGACACAACAGTGTCCACAGCAAACAAGCATGGTCCCCACCTTGCAAACCTGAAAGGCCTACACCTACCTAACCTAACATTTTATAGCACTGTCCAGAAATCACAGTGAGAACTGCAATTGCCACACAGCAGGCTGCATGCAATTAGTAAATCCTGGTCAACAATTGGTGCAGAGGCCATCACATGCACATGTGCAGATAGCTACAAAAGCAGCTTGTACTGCCAATTCACACATGCAATAATATCATTGCAGGAACTGGAGGGAGAGAGAGTGACAGACAGAGATCAAAAAATAAAAAAAAAGCAAGCCATCAAGCCAGCCAGCCAGCCAGCCAGCCAACCCGCAACCAGCCATCCAAAAAAGCTGTCAGAAACAAAGGTAATGTAAACTACATAATCTAATAATCTACATACTGTGAACCCTCCATATGTGTTAGCAGTCTGTATGTATATGTAGATGAAGATGTGCATAGGGCAAGGGACATACTGCAACTGTTAGTGAAGGCTGGACATACATATGTAGTTGAAGGTTGCTATGTGCACATATCAATGTAGGTTGTAGTACAATGTACAATGTAGGTTGTACAGCAATGGATGTTTAGAAGTATGTTAGTGTGTGTATGTGTATGTATGTGTATATATATATATATATATATATATATATATACATACACATATATATATATATATATATATATATATATATATATATATATATTTACATAGATAGAGAGGTATGTATAAATAGACATACATAGATAGATAGAATATGTATATACATATAGATGTAATAGACACATACATATATAGATATATATATAGATACATACACATATACAGACAGATATGAATGTCTACAGATATGTATGTATATGAATATATCTATCTATCTATCTATCTATATATATATATATATATATATATATATATATATATATATATAGAGTGAGAGAGGCACATGGGGGAAGATGTATTGCAACAGGTGCCTGGTGACGAAGGCATGGACTGAACACCAGTGTGGATACTGGAGTACCATACCCCATTCCAAAACACTTTAACCACTAACTACCACATAGGTGGTTGCCTGCCTACTACTGAAGGTGTCAGAAGGGAACATGGGAAACAAGTGTACAATAGCCTCCCCTTAGATATTCACAGTGGCACACTAGTCTTGTAATCGCTGTACATGGTACGTGTCATCACAAATAGTGTGTCAGCTAGGGAAATGTAGGTCGGTGTACCCCTCTACACCTCACAATGTCCTACATGGTATGTACCTCCCATGACAACTACAGCAAGGGAAAAGGCCACAGACATACCTAACAAAGAGTGATAATGCCCTCAAACACATTCCCTATGCAGAGTGAATGACAAAACCATAGATAGAGTGCCTTTCATAGTACCTACACAGAGGTTACCACTGCTGAATATACAGAGTTATGTCACACCCATACCAGTTGTCCAAACACCATGGTAACACCTCACAATCTGTCCAGCCCAAATGACCTATGGCCCTCATCCTTGTCACCGCAGTAAAGAGCACATGCTGGAGGTACAGGTTCCTATCCACAAATAAGCCATACCCTGGACTAAACCACCCAGCATTAACAAGCAAGGCTCCTTATTAGTAGATGTCAGACATACCCCTGATGAATGTTATGGAGATAGGTAATATGCCGTATGAGTCACCTCTGTGTAACTGTTTGACAGGAGCAAGTACAATCACATTACGTGTCCCAAGGGGCAGGGTAGCATAAGGCTATGCTGCCAGAAAGGGCCAATAGCATAGTACCTACCTATGACACAATGCACACACACATGTACTCATTGCAATACCAACTATGTGAGGTGGAATGAGTGTGACACTGACTGTGTGCAAGGTCTGTAATGGTGGGATTGCTCAGCATGACTTTGTGTCTGTCATGGTAGTGTGTGTCCTCGGTGTGAGGCCAGAGAAAGATGTGTCAGTTATTGGGATACAAACATACTACATTGCCATATGTTGTGCTGTAGTTCCCTGTGTACGACTGTGGTGTAGATAGGGGTATGGCAGCAAAGACTAGGGTGGATTACCAGTGAATCTGTAAATGTGCATTGCATGCATTGCATGGGATGACAATATTCTCCTTACATTAGCTTGATACATACCCCCAGTGTGAGGTTATGCATTGTACCTCAAACAGTGTGCCGAGTGCTGGTGTATACTAGTTTGTTGTATGAAGTGTGGCAGGCGCTGTCACACAGTTGTTGGCTGAGCACTGATATGTGGTAATTTACATGTGTATCTCCTGATAGACAGACAGATGCTATATATGACAGTTCAGTGATATCAGTACAGTAGAGTATTACGTGTGCCATATTACTTGCTCACATATTTTTCTTTTCCTTCCAGGGCGATGGTGCATCAGCACAACCCCTGTTATTCTGCTGCAGAGGATGAAGAGATACACCATAGCCTGGAGCGGGATTTTTCCACACTGTTTTCCAGGAGCAGCCAGAACCAGCAGGAGAGGGCTGCACTGTGGCAAGACCTTGTCTGTCAGGTAAATGACATAGGCATGCATAACTGGACATATGAGCAGGTACGCCATCACTGCAGTGATTTAATTAGAAATGTCCATCAGCGTGCGTCTGATATCCACAGACAACAGCTTGCCACAGATGGTGGGGTACCTATCCACCCCCCCTCACCAGAGTGGAGGAGCTCCTCTTAAGTGTTGTGGCTCCAGGCCAACAACAACAACAATATCCACAGACTTGTGTCATGATGGAGGCTGGAGCCACCCAGTATGTGGACATGGAGTGTGCAGGTAACATGCCATATCTGTAGTTGACTGTTCACTGCACTGGTAGTTCATGCATGTGTTAGATGTGTACTGTGTGTGTAGCTGTTATCCTGGCTATTCTTGTGCAAGATTGATAGTCTGAATATCATCAGTACACCTGTGAAAGCCAACTGTTGTACTACTGTACTGTATCATACTCACAGTATCAATGGCACAGTTCTGGCCACTGACAATAGCTCTCTTATTTGTGCAGGTCTCTCTGGAGTAACAGCAAGGCAGCCAATCCATGCTGGTGAGTGTGTAATAACAATACTATTAATACTGATAATAATATTACTACTAATAATACCCTCAAACAGTATTGTGTATGTGTTGGATTGCAGGTGTGTGTGTGTTTGTATCTGCTGTACTGAGGAGTGTGCATGTGTGCCCGTGTGCATGTGTGCATGTGTGCATGTGCCCGTGTGCATGTGTGCATGTGTGCATGTGCCCGTGTGCATGTGTGCATGTGCCCGTGTGCATGTGTGCATGTGCCTCTGTGGTAATATTGTGTACACATTGTAAACTGTGTTTCCTGTCTTCCTCTCACAGGTTCTGGTGTTGCTCTGGTGGCGTGCAGCAGGGAACCTGAAGCCACTGCTGTGGATAGTGATAATGATGATACATGTGTGATGGCACAGGGAGGTGTGACAGGGACTGTTGTTGGTCAGCCAATCAACAGTACACAGCAGTCAACCCCATCAATGCGCACAGTCATCCTGCCAATACATCCATTGTCACCAATGTCCTTAGCTGAGGGACAGCATACAGTGGGCATTGACCAGGGTAATGTGGTATCAGTGGCACATTCATCCCCTCACAGCAGCCATGGCCAGAATCCTGACATGGTACCACACAGGCAGATGTCCAGGGGTTCTCGTGGAAGCATCCATGGTCATACTGCCCCTGTCAGACGTGCCCACAGAGGTCTTTCAACCTCAGCTATGTTCCGGGCTGTAATGCAGGCACGTATGGAATGGTACACCAGACAGGGTCTGAGGGAGCTTAGAGCACATCGCACTGCTATGAATGACACTATGCGTGACGTTGCGGCTGCCATCCGTACTGTCGGCGAGGTCATTGACAGACATTGGGGGGGGACATTAGATCTGTTCCACAACTACATGCCCATGATCTAGGGCAATGCAGGATGGTTGAGGCATTGACGTGGATGTATGCCTGCAACATCAACAGCTGGCAGTCGTCGTGGACGACAACAAACCTGCAGCCACTCCCATAGTGCCAGTACCAGCCTCAGCAATGCTGGGTCTGTTCTGTCATCAGACCATCCTAGAAGACCACGTGCACATGGCTCTGGACAGTCCCAGCAGGGACATGTGTCCAGTCATCAATCAACTGCTTCTGATGACAGAAACCAGTCTGGCGTAGTACCTGATACTGTCCGTAGTACCCCTGCAAGGCACAGGTACCGTGTCCGTGGCCAGAAACAGTGATCTGTATGGCCTGGCAGGTACAGTCTTTGGCTGTCCACAAACACCCATATATAGGTTCATAGGTTCATAGGTTCATACTAGGCTATCTGCCCGAGGGCATTTACAAGCCTAGCCCATAATTTTGTGGCTTACGCCACCCCTTTAGTATGGGGAACTATACCCCCACTATATGGGTTGCTTCCCATCAGGTCAAGTTTACAAGGGC